>NC_092225.1:19045501-19138001 GCF_036320965.1 Panulirus ornatus
ACCGAAAGGGGGGGGAATAGAGAGAGCGATACTTATCTGTCTGAGTACGGTAGAGCGTTAATTAAAAAGTTTCATACGAGCTACATAAATATTCGTCAGTGGAGAAAAACTAGACATGGAAGCAGCCGTAGGGTTTGGTCTTGAGGTGTGTGATAAGGGTGCGAGCCGGAGAGTATGTTAGAAAGCATGCATGGAAAGGTGCGGAGGAGTGAGAGAATGGAAAGATAACGCCGCTGTATGATGATCGTATGTACATATTCAACAAAAAGCAGATTGTGGCCATCCTGGCCTTCGTCTGCTGGCTCCTGCGGAGGGCCAGAAGTGACATCGTACGTCCTGCTGAAGATTCTGTTAAATGCAGACGCTAACCCGCTGGCTAGTGACCTTTGGACTATGGCCTACACTGAACAGACCCTCCCACAACAGCGTCAGAGAACGGCGGAATGAGATTGCTCAGAGGTACAACCATCTACTCTGCCATTTTCCTTTCACATCTCCCATATTGCCGGCAATAACCTTTCCCCTGACCAGCAACACAGATTTCTCTCAAAGTTGATCACCTTAGCAGTTAGTAGTTTCTATCCTCTCATGAAAACGGACGGATAATTAGCAACTATGTATATAGGGGTTAGTCATCGTGTGTCTAGCAAGTTCTTCGGAGTGTCTATGAACAAGGGATAGACAGTGCCGCCTCTTCGTGATATAGAAGACGCCTACCTACGGTGTTAGGCTCCGAAGTCTGTCAGGAAATACTCAAGGAAGACTGTTCCTTCAGTTTTATGAGCCGACGACAAGAAACGGTCTTGCTTTCGCCTCCTGGCGACGCCTACAGGACTCAGGGAACAAAAATGATTACGCCTCCTTTGCTCTACCGTCGCGACTGACGGGCTCACTTCCACACAGCCGAAAGTTTGGTAAGATCTTGTGATCTGTTGGGAAACAAGAGTTGAAAAGTCATCAGGTGAGATGGAGTTTCCGCACTTAGGGGATATTCAACTGTCTAATGGACGATTCATATTCAGCTATTTCCTGGATGTAACGCAGTTCAGATTGTAGCGCTACACGTTCAGGGAGTAGCGCTACATGTTGGGGAGTAGCGCTACACGTTCAGGGAGTAGCGCTACATGTTGGGGAGTAGCGCTACACGTTCAAGGAGTAGCGCTAGCGCTACATGTTCAGGGAGTAGCGCTACATGTAGGGGAGTAGCGCTACACGTTCAGGGAGTAGCGCTACATGTTGGGGAGTAGCGCTACACGTTCAGGGAGTAGCGCTACATGTTGGGGAGTAGCGCTACACGTTCAGGGAGTAGCGCTACATGTTGGGGAGTAGCGCTACACGTTCAGGGAGTAGCGCTACACGTTCAGGGAGTAGCGCTACATGTAGGGGAGTAGCGCTACACGTTCAGGGAGTAGCGCTACATGTTGGGGAGTAGCTCTACACGTTCAGGGGGTAGCGCTACATGTTGGAGAGTAGCGCTACACGTCCAGGGAGTAGCGCTACATGTTGAGGAGTAGCGCTACACGTCCAGGGAGTAGCGCTACACGTTGGGGAGTAGCGCTACACGTTGGGGAGTAGCGCTACACGTCTTTAAAATTCACATTTCTTGGATTTTCATGGAGGAAATTATGTGCATGTTAATCATGGCTTCGTGTTGATATCGTGATGTTAACATCAGAATCTAACATCAGTCTGGAAGTTAATTAACATTTATGGGTTCCTTGCCTTACCTTTGCTTTATTCTATTCATTGTTTTCAAGATTTTTTGTTGAGCTTTATCTCTGTGAAATCCAAGATGAAAAATGAAGACTTTCAGAGTATAAAGTAAAATAATGTAAAAAGTACTTGTCTAAGTTTTTAAAGTGTGTGGAAGTTCATATTCAACACACTAGGCGTGGGTTTATGATGTAGAAAGAAAATGGGAGTGGGTCGAGTAGCTTATCCACCCTAGTGAATTGGTAATAGAGAGACTTTGATAGATAGGAGGATTGATAGATAGAGAGACATAGAGAAAGATTTAGCTTTCTATAGAAGGAACACGAGACCAAAAAAAGGTAACGGTGTCTCTGAGAATTTAGCTCTTCTGACGAAACTTAAACCACACGTTTAAGTTGGAAGTTTAGCTGTACATTAATGTCCCTCCCAACCCATACATCGCCATGTCCAGTATTTCTTTACCAGGAAATTACATTATCTCTTATCCCCTACATGCAGTTATGTGTATCTCTACTTACTAATGTCTCTCCCTCTCCTTTTAAACTCAAACGTATTTCTCCGCCCATGCAACCTAATGTCTATCTCTCCTTCTCCTACCCACATCTCTAGAATGTCTCTCTAGTCCCACATGCTTTGATAACTGTATCTCATCTTCGAAACGTAACTCTATCCAGTTAGACTCACACAGATCTCTCTCTCTCTCTCTCTCTCTCTCTCTCTCTCTCTCTCTCTCTCTCTCTCTCTCTCTCTCTCTCTCTCTCTCTCTCTCTCTCTCTCACACACACACCAACAACACATCTCTTCATCTTTAAAGGAATGCAGACAGTAACAAACCACCTAATTCCCCCCCACCCTCTCCCCAAGAATGTTTATGTTTGCAAAAGAGATTAATGACCTTACGTAGTGTGGAGTGAGTTGAAAAGTAAATTTGTCTCCCCTTTCATACACCCTCATCTGTCCCTTCATCAACACACCCTAATGTATCTTTGCACTTATACAACCTGGAGTCTTTCTCTCGGTTAGTGTGTTCAACAGCCTATCTTTAGCGAATTAAAACAATTTATTGACCTTCTCACAGACACAGACGCACACACCCACACACACACACAGTAATTTACATTTCCACCCGTTCATCTAAGTGCCACTTTCATCCTGACACTAGTTGTATCACTTCCAACCATTCCATTGCAATACGCTTTTCCGTTCCACCATTTTTACTATTCTATAACGCATTTCTCTACTGACACACAGGTGATGATGTATCACACGGCTACCATATGAATGTTGCTCAAACACACTGCTCAAAGCCATTCATCTGAATGTGTACCACCCAAACACTTTGGTCTACACACACACCCACTCGACGCCCACACTCTGAAGTGTATCCCTGAACTACTCTTTCTATCTGTAATATACCCTCAAGAAAAATAGTATATCATATCATATATTCCTTCGTACACCATGATCATTAATCCCATTTGCTCACATTAACGGCGGTATGATGGCATTGGCTTATGACCCCCAAAACCATGAGGGGTCAGGTCAAGGACTGTGCCATCGCGCGCAAGGATCGTACCATCGTGCTTGCGGGTCGTACCGCTGCGCTTGAGTAGGGAGGGAGAGTTAAATAACCCAAACACTCGCTTTTAAAACAAGTGCGCCAGACATTGATGTCCACCGGGGCCTCTCTGAGGTAAACAATACTCCCATTTTCTATGAGCAAAACTGGGGTAAATGGCGCAATGAAAATGGGCAAATTGTACTTCGGGGAGATGTAAAATGCCGTAAATGACGGTTCGAAGAACCAAGAATATAAGACAATTGGAGAGAGTGTGGGAAACAGCGTAGAGAACGTCGTGTGGTGGAGATTGATCAGTCGGTTTTACTTGGTCACTCAGTCTTCGAGGAAGTGTGTGAAGTGAGCTGTGGTGACATATAGACGGCTCACATACTTATATCTTTCAAGATACCAAACGATCAAGACAAAATTTAAGATCGTTATGCATAGTCTTTGATGCCTCTCTGTGGTCTTCGATCCCTCTCTATAATAGTCTTTGAATCTTCTCACTAGATTTTTTTAGTCTTCTTCTCCCTCTCATCTATGAGAAATCCTCCAGATATATACATTCTCTGAATGAGCCACCTGTTGTGCTGGAGAGCAACAGCGTTAAGAGTAGCGATGAAATTTAGTACTTTGCACTGTCGCGGGTGAAGTTTGCAGCGGGTGTTCTTCCTGGCGATGGTGAAGTTAGCTATGTAGGCGAGGTTTGCGTGGAGAGCTGGTATGTGCTGTAGGAAGGTGGTCATTTGCCGTAGAATTTTGTAATGTGGGGTTTTAGATTATGCCTTACCTGCCAGTGCTATTTCACTTTCTTTGGTCTTCCACTCTGTGATATATATATATATATATATATATATATATATATATATATATATATATATATATATATATATATATATATATATATATATATATATATATATATAGGGGATAACCTGATACCATGTTCTTGTTGAGCAATGAAATGAATTCCCTACTCTATAGAATCTTTGAGGCATGACAGCAAAGTATAGATGTTTTATCATATTCGGAACGTAAATTATTTCTTCATTATAGGTATTCATAAACGTTCCAGAAACATTCATTATTTCTGTGGATTTACAGACGTTCATCAATCGCGTTGAATCTATAAACGTCCATCCTATCGCGTGTGTATCTATAAACATTCACCATCCTCTTGGATCCTGTCTGGCTATGTATCGTCTGCCACTCGATTCTCATATACGAGGGTGGATCACATACGTACGCGCGTCCTCTGTGTGAATGAATTTTGCAGGCCTGGAGCTCCCCAGCCTCGACCCCGCTTGCTGGCGGGGTCGGACTCCCAGCTCCCAAGGGCAGACTTGCTACCTGCACTCTGCGAGTATTATGTCAAATATATATTCAAGAGCCGCGCAGAAGTGAATTCCCCTGACTTTATCACGTGTTCGTTTTCACAAGAGGACGAGGCCCAAGGAGATGTAAAGCATGAACTCTGAGGGTTGTGGGCGGGTTGTGGGGTGGACCGGAATAACTTTGGAAATTCTCAGAATTTCGACCTCTTGAAGGGAAGAAGAAGAAGAAGCAGAAGAAGTAGCAAGGTGGTCTGGTCTGGGAATCGAAATTGCGGATTGAAATATCAGGTCAAAGATATCCTTAGGAGGGACATGACTGATGCTTCAAGGGGGAGAGGGGTCGGAGCTGTGAGGATCAGGTTATCGCAAGGAACGGACGAAGACGACGGGTATTATCTCTTTTTTTGAGGAGGTGGAGGGTGGAGATTTCGAGTTTACCTCATCGCTTTTCTCAGAGACGCTGAGCTGAATGCAGATGAGGAGCGCCATCAGCGTAAAGAGATTAAGAGTTGACTCAAAGACACCCGAGCGTCGGGATTATCGCAAGAGGAGGAGGGGGTCGTCGCCGACCAGGTGTCTTGCGTGTCTGTCTGTGTCTGTCTTATTATTGGCGTAGACGGTGAGGATGATGGAGCATGGACAGGGTCACATGCGCACCACAGGGACCTTATAAGGGCATGAGGACCTTATCTTTTTAGGGGATATTTGCATAAATCTATCCAGATTTTCGAGATGTTTAACCTTAACCTTACCTGGAAAATAGAGGATGTATTTTCAATCAAGTTAAGGATGTGTATCTATCTGTCTATCTGTCTATTTTTCTATCTATCCGTCTGGCTTGTTTGTGTCCGTGAGGACACGTCACCTGCATAAACATTCACACGTTTTCACTTGCGAATGAAAGCCTGTTTTCCACGTCTGTAGAGTCTTGTGCGTTGTCCTGCTCACAGCAGCTCGTCTTTAACCTGCACTGCCGGGCGTACGCATCGCACAACTTTTGCACACGTGTCATTGGTCTGTTTCTTTTTTTTTAGGGGGGGGAGGGGAGGTGGTCGAGTGTTTGCGCTATGACAGTGCACTTGTTTCTGGTAAGCAACAAGGCCATCAGAAGCCATGAGACTTAAGTTATAAGAATCAAGACAGTTCAAACATGAAGACACAAATGTCTAAATGTATTAGATCTGTACTCAAACATGAATCACCTCTGTATCCACAAGACGTGGACCTTGCAAGACCTACCAATATAATTAAGGCTAGACAAAAGACACTGCCATTAATTCTTAAATATTCCTTACGTATCTTCGTCGTTCGAATCAATAAAAGGATGAATATTCAGATTTACGATGACAAAAGATACTGACTGACCTGCCTGGACTGGAGGGATAGACTTGTCTCTCGTCAGGCGGTCTTTAAATTGGACAGGGACCCGCGTCTTACAGAAACACAGTGATTCTCAGACGAAGAATGTTACCCTCCGCAATGCCTCAGCCGTTGCAGTGTGACTTCAAACCCATTCTAATATTCTTCTCTTTTTCCTTTTTCCTTTTTTTTTTTTTTTTTTCAAATTCCGGGTCTTCCAGATACGTACACAAGGTGGATCATTACTGGAGGTGGGTATGTCCTCAGGGTATTGCAACACCACCCACCCCACAGCTCTGTGTTTTCGCAGCTCGGAGATATTTACACTGGCTGTGGATTTATGCCGTAATAAACATGGTGGCGGGTAGCAGAGCGTGGCTCTTGGGGCCGATTACGGGTGTGACAGGCGGCCGCCCCTCCCACGCGAGGCTGGGGAGAGCGAAGGGGGAGGAGAAGACTTAACAGAGAGTGGGAAGGAGTGCCTCCACTTGGGAGGGAAGGAGGGAGGGGAGGAATGTGTAGGAAGGTGTGTGTTTTCGGGGTTCGTTGGTGGGGTGTTTAGGTGTACGGAAGGAGTGATCTTAGTTGGGTGGGAGTGGCTGGGGTATTACACTCGTAAGTGGGAGGGTACCGTGCGTATCTCTGACGGAGGAGGTGGATGGGTAGTGGGATGGGGAGACTAACACAGGAGGGGAAGGACTCCTGGTGAGAGAGGGGAGCTGTAAGGAGAGAGACAGAGAGAGGGAAGAGGTGTCAGTGAAGGAAAGGAGATAAGAACGACTCGTCTCTCCCTGAGGGATGACGAAGAGAAGTAGAAAAGGAAGAGGAGGAGAAGGAGTTTCGTGGAAGAGCTGTGGAGTTCTCGTGTATGAGTGGGAGGCGGAGGAAGACGTGAGAATAAGAATAAAAAAAAAAAAGAATGAGAGGAAATATTGCGACAAAATGACCTGGAAAAAAAAAACAAAGCAAGTTGACTCCCAGTTTTTCCTGCACGGTTGTTTCCCTCCCCCTGGCATTCCTGAAGCGTGTCCGAGGGACAATTATTAAAAAGAACGCCTCCTGATGGATTGCCTTATTCCAGTGAAAGCCTTGTAATGGATCCAACTCGCCTTACTTGTGTCGGGAGGAGAGGGGTCTCCCTCCTCCATACCTGCCTCACTGGGAGTTCATTCAAAGCTTGCACTTTTGTAAGTCTTGCGATGCATTTAGTGAACGACTGAACAAGATCTGCGTAGTTACCTCTGGTTGGAGGTGTGCTTATGAGACTCGCTTCCTGAGTTACGTTACGTTGAGAGAATTTGTAGTGTGAGACGATGCGACCTTGTATATGGGTTTCAGTATTACTGGCGGTCTTGTAAATGGGTTTCAGTATTACTGGCGGTCTTGTAAATGGGTTTCAGTTTACTGGCGGTCTTGTAAATGGGTTTCAGTTTTACTGGCGGTCTTGTAAATGGGTTTCAGTTTTACTGGCGGTCTTGTAAATGGGTTTCAGTTTTACTGGCGGTCTTGTAAATGGGTTTCAGTTTTACTGGCGGTCTTGTAAATGGGTTTCAGTTTACTGGCGGTCTTGTAAATGGGTTTCAGTTTTACTGGCGGTCTTGTAAATGGGTTTCACTTTTACTGGCGGTCTTGTAAATGGGTTTCAGTTTTACTGGCGGTCTTGTAAATGGGTTTCAGTTTTACTGGCGGTCTTGTAAATGGGTTTCAGTTTACTGGCGGTCTTGTAAATGGGTTTCAGTTTTACTGGCGGTCTTGTAAATGGGTTTCAGTTTTACTGGCGGTCTTGTAAATGGGTTTCAGTTTTACTGGCGGTCTCGTATATGGGTTTTTCTTTATCTTAGGAATTCTGATGTTTTAAACGTCTGACTGGATCTCCAGAATGCTTTTGAAATATGGTGGACTTCATTTTCTTTCACCAAACATAACGTACAAATAAGCACAAAATATTCATTATTCACGATCCTAATGTTAGAAATTGGTATTGTTTTCATACTTCATTGTGTTGTTGGAAAATGAATAACTAGCGACTCAGCCTGAGCTAAAATCATAAGAAAAAGTTCAAGGTTTTGCTTATGTTATGGTAGACGTGTATGGTAGGGGGTTATGTTGTGGTTGACGTGTATGGTAGGGGGTTATGTTATGGTTGACGTGTATGGTTGGAGGTTGTGGTTTGACGTGTATGGTTGGAGGTTGTGGTTTGACGTGTATGGTAGGGTTTATGGTTGACGTGTATGGTAGGGGTTAAGTTATGGTTGACGTGTATGGTAAGGGGTTTTGTTATGGTTGACGTGTATGGTAAGGGGTTATGGTTGACGTGTATGGTAGGGGTTATGGTTGACGTGTATAGTACAGGTTATGTTTTCATGATCTTTAGTAGTAAATAGCCCTTAGCTCCTCAACACGGTAGTACGATCGTACAGTATAACAACACGACCCTTTACCACGGCCGTACGATATTTCAGCATGAGGTTACGACCCATGAGCATGAGGTTTACGACCCATGAGAATGAGGTTACGACCCATGGGTATGATGGCCTTGTCTTTTATCTGGCTGTTTAGTGTCAGGCCACAAAGGCCAAGCCATCAGACCAGAGTCGCACCGATGTGTTTAATGGTCGTAACTTCCCTCTTAAGGGTCGTACCGTCGTGCCCAAGTCATTAATATATTAAATATGAACAGCAGGAGAAGCGTCTACTCAACCACTCTACCACCAGCACCCAGAGCGTTGCCAGGCATGAGGCTGAGTACCTCATATTCATAAAATCTTCACCTCATTCCTCTTCCTCACTTCATCCCGACGTCTTATGACCGTCCTCACCGCATTATATTACTCAGATGTTTCCCCTCTCCTAATACCTGAGAAACTCACCTTACTCATCCACACACCTAACACTCGCCACGCTACTCACCTAAGCATGTCGTATCCACCTACACCAACTCACATACCGAACTCACTTGATCCACTCGGTACTCATCCTCGCACCTTTTTCACCTATCCCTCAACCATCCAACACTAAAAAAAAACAACAACACTTACAACAGCAATCATCTATCCAGTGTTTCTTTTCTATCCCACATAACACGCCGCTTTCTGTGGGATAGTGTCCGTCAATCCACTGGGCTCAAATAACCAGCAATGAAGAATTATGATGATGAATAGTGATGAACAACAACAATGGTTAGCGATAGCGGAACTGTGATAATGACCAGTAAATTGTGTTAAGGATCCAGTGATGATGACCCGTGGTAATGGGCCAGTGGGGGTTTTTTTGTGTTTACACTAAGCCCCTCAGAGCTCCCATGATGACTTCTGATAATAACCCTTGCGATGGAGGCCTCGTAATGACTCCAAACACCGAGATGACCTCTGTGACGTTGCCCACCCTGAACTGTAATAGATAACTTGGAGGTATGATGATTCAGAAGCTCCCCCCCGCCTTAAATTTACTTCTGTGCGACACAGACAACGTGAGGCGTCAGACACAAGCCTCCGACGAGGGGCTGGGTGTTTGTGTAGTGCGTCTTTACCAGGCCGACTCCACCCGGGGTGGGTCTGTGCCAAATGGGTCGAGAGTCTCCGTGCATTGTGTTGTGGGCTGAACGACGAAGGCGGCCTGGAGAATACCTCCCTCCACCTCTGGAAACTGGATTGTTGTGTGTGTGTGTGTGTGTGTGTGTGTGTGTCCCCGGGCAAGGGAAAGACAGCAGCGCTGGGTGACAGGCTCAGAGATGAGAGGAAGCCAACTCTCCCCCCCGCTCCCCCCCCCCCCCCCCCAACGTCTGATTAAATCTAGACTCTCTCTCTCTCTCTCTCTCTCTCTCTCTCTCTCTCTCTCTCTCTCTCTCTCTCTCTCTCTCTCTCTCTCTCTCTCTCTCTCTCTCTCTCTCTCTCTCGGGCGTACCGCGAGCGGTCTGCGATACAGGTTGATGAAATTCCCAGGAGGTCTGGGCAGGGCAGGGCAGGGCAGGAGGAGAGGAGGAGCTCCAGGAATCATCTCTAGGATAAGCCGCAGGATACCAGAGTGCTGCCAGGTAAAGGTCGCCACACGACTCCAGGACTAGTCTCTCTCTCTCTCTCTCTCTCTCTCTCTCTCTCTCTCTCTCTCTCTCTCTCTCTCTCTCTCTCTCTCTCTCTCTCTCTCTCTCTCTCTCTCTCCTCTCTCTCTCTCTCTCTCTCTCTCTCTCTCTCTCTCTCTCTCTCTCTCTCTCTCTCTCTCTCTCCTCTCTCTCTCTCTCTCTCTCTCTCTCTCTCTCTCTCTCTCTCTCTCTCTCTCTCTCTCTCTCTCTCTCTCTCTCTCTCTCTCTCTCTCTCTCTCTCTCTCTCTCTCTCTCTCTCTCTCTCTCTCTCTCTCTCTCTCTCTCTCTCTCTCTCTCTCTCTCTCTCTCTCTCTCTCTCTCTCTCTCTCTCTCTCTCTCTCTCTCTCTCTCTCTCTCTCTCTCTCTCTCTCTCTCTCTCTCTCTCTCTCTCTCTCTCTCTCTCTCTCTCTCTCTCTCTCTCTCTCTCTCTCTCTCTCTCTCTCTCTCTCTCTCTCTCTCTCTCTCTCTCTCTCTCTCTCTCTCTCTCTCTCTCTCTCTCTCTCTCTCTCTCTCTCTCTCTCTCTCTCTCTCTCTCTCTCTCTCTCTCTCTCTCTCTCTCTCTCTCTCTCTCTCTCTCTCTCTCTCTCTCTCTCTCTCTCTCTCTCTCTCTCTCTCTCTCTCTCTCTCTCTCTCTCTCTCTCTCTCTCTCTCTCTCTCTCTCTCTCTCTCTCTCTCTCTCTCTCTCTCTCTCTCTCTCTCTCTCTCTCTCTCTCTCTCTCTCTCTCTCTCTCTCTCTCTCTCTCTCTCTCTCTCTCTCTCTCTCTCTCTCTCTCTCTCTCTCTCTCTCTCTCTCTCTCTCTCTCTCTCTCTCTCACAGTGGTGGTGCCCGTGCAGAGCTGGAGAGGTTTTGCCATTACTTTATCAACTTAAGGTTTTTTTCGTTTTTTTTTTCATTATTTTGTATCTGATTTTTATCCCACACTTCTTGTTTCTTTATCTAGTATTTCAATTTTTGTAAGTTTACGATTTCAGTAACATTCAAGTCATCGTCGATGTTTTATCCGCATTTTCTTGATTTTTATCTTTTTTATTATATTATCTTTGATCTGCTTAGAATCTTCATCTTTACTTTAACTTTTGTGCTTCCTCCTCTTCTGCATTCCTCTCCTTCTTTCTTAACCTCTTTCTTTTCTTCTTCTTTTTCTTCTTCTTCTTCTTCTTCTTCTTCTTCTTCTTCTTCTTCTTCTTCTTTTTGCCCGTGTGGACACGGCTCCTCAGCCCAGTATACGGCACTGGGGTCATTTTAGCTTTTCCTCCTTGACGCAAACCTCTTGTGGTCGTGCTCCTGCACTTCATCCTGTTTCATGCAACGGGAGCTTCCCTCACCGCGCCAGCACACGAGAAACACAACCACTTCTGCCTCCAGTTACTTCGAGTCTCCCGGATGGAATGGGAGCGCGGCTCCATCAGTGTGTACGACGAGCAAAAATCCCTTAGTTACATATGCTCCCTCTGACTCCCTCGCACCTTGTCAATTGACCCTGTAGGTAGGACTACGATATTAGGAAGATATCGTAGTCTTATGCAAGTACCTGCGTGATGTAGTATGGTATTTAGAATAGAAAATTAATGAAAGAAATATTCCAACAATGTTCTTTTACCTTTTTAGTTTATCTGTTATTATCATTTCATCTTTCGTAATGTCATCATATCGTATTTATAGATGATGGTAAGAACTATTAGAGGACGGAATGCGATTGAAGTGAACTTGTCCAGTGTATGTGTTCTGCCTTCTCCTTTATATAAGGAATTCTAACCTTTTCTTGTCTTTCTCGGTTCATTTTGAGAACCCTCGTAACTCCATCTGTTTGAGGGTAGGATTACCAGTGTGTGTGTGTGTGTGTGTGTGTGTGTGTGTGTGTGTGTGTGTGTGTGTATATATGTGTGTATATGTGTGTGTGTGTGTGTGTATGTATGTGTGTGTGTGTGTGTGTGTGTGTGTGTGTGTGTGTGTGTGTGTGTGTGTGTGTGTTTGTGTATATATGTGTGTATGTGTGTGTTTGTGTGTATGTGTGTGTGTGTGTGTGTGTGTGTGTGTGTGTGTGTGTGTGTGTGTGTCAGGCGACTAACGTCCACCCTGAACTTTTTTCTTTTACCTGGACACAGTTTTGACTTCTGGTCCTTTTCTATGCCTCCCCGCCATCCCCGAGTCTCTCTCTCTCTCTCTCTCTCTCTCTCTCTCTCTCTCTCTCTCTCTCTCTCTCTCTCTCTCTCTCTCTCTCTCTCTCTCTCTCTCTCTCCTGGGAAAAAAAGAGAAGAAAAGTTTTTCATTGCTGGTCTGACGTAGTAAAAAAGAAAGAATATTTGAATGAGACTTGCATCCATGTATCCAGGAACTTCTGGGTTTTACTTCTGCATTTCCTCTCTCTCTCTCTCTCTCTCTCTCTCTCTCTCTCTCTCTCTCTCTCTCTCTCTCTCTCTCTCTCTCTCTCTGATCTTTTGTTACCTTTTACTCTGATCTTTTGTTACTTTTTTTTTCTTTATCCTCGTATTGATACCTTTACCTCTACGTGTTGGAAGTCTTTTCATGGGTTTTGATGAAGGTCTAGGAGAGGAGAAAGAAAGGATTTCGTAAAATTATATTTCCTCTATCCTTTCCTCATTGTTAAGGGGGAAGGTTTGATTGTCTCTTTCTTCCTTCTTTCTCATAAGACGATTATGTCTTGATTATCCTTGTGTAGAAAAGATATTATCGAGGAGAAATTGATTATAACACGAAAATGAAGATTGTATTTTTTCTCACCTTTTTTATTGCTTTTAACGTATTCTTTTCTTCTCACACGCCAGTTTCTGTCCCTTTTTCTTTCTGATCTTTCGAGGAAAGTTTGAGACAAATTTTCTTGGCAAAAACTTCTGTCACTGGCAAAAGTGGGAGAGAATAACGATTCAAGAGACAAAAAAGTAAGACAAAAGGAAAGATTATCAAAAAGGTTTAAAGGAAACGGAAAAACCAAACTTTTATAGAAAACGTCAGGTCGTAGCTGTTGGGAAAGACATGAGAACGTAGAAGAGTTCCAAAGCTTGATGGTGTAAAGAAAGAAGCAAACTCCACAGCGGTTTTAAAAGCATTAGATTTTAATGAGGTTACGTCTGCTCTGCCTCAAGGTACATCCAGTTCCTACCCTGAGTTTGGAGAGGAAGCTGTGTCGAAGCGAAGCCTAGACCGAACAAGAAAAGATGGAGTTCACTTAAAAGGGGGGGAGTAAGGCCATGATGAGTTGTTGCCATGTTAGGAGTGCATTTGGTCATCTGCTGAAGAAAAAAGACGATCGTCCATATAAAGAAGAATAGGATCGAAGGCTATTGTGATTTTACTAATCCCGCCTTCATAGTTACATATATAAAACTTGCAAACTGGTTTACAAAACTTCGAAAATGTTTGCTTAGACACTTCAGCTAACACAAATCTATTTTTCTGAAATGTCTGTTTCATACGTATTTAGGGATAAAACTTTTTTTTCCTAAAGCAGGACTCGCATACATGTTGAAGATAGAATAACGTTTGTCCAACCATTATCAAAGGTCTATTTATGATTATCATTATTTTCGTATTCGTTAATGATGATGATAACGACACTGATAGAAAGATAATTTATACTGATTACTTATGATAATGTTGGTATTGATCTTATTATTGTTTTTTGGCATTTTCATTGTTTTGATGATGATCTGCATTTTCATTACATCTTTCCTTTTTCTTTTATTTTCTGTTTGTCTTTGTTATTTTCTACTTCCCATTTTCAGTTCTTTTCTTTTTCCCTTCATCTTTATCATATCCTTCCACTTCATTTTATACTGTTGTTTCGTCACCATCATCGTCAATGTCTTTTATGCAAGTTTTCATCTTTTAGTGTCTTTCCCCCTCACTGATCCACCTAATGAACCTTGGTTATTCTCATCATAGAAAAGAAATATTATCAAAACATGATAAGGGTTAGAAAACATCTTTTTCTCCAGTCCTATACAGAGACAGTCGAACTGTCAGTATGAAGCGGCGTTGTCAGTACCCCTTCGTCCTCAGGGAGGCTAACGTAATTTCAGCGGGCGAACACGTCATTATGCAAACCCTGCAGAATTTTTGTAAAAAAGAAGAAAGAAAAGATATTTATATCCACAGCCTCTCGGGGGCAGCAGCGGCGGACTGAAGTCTGCGATTGGCGCTGCCTGCCACCTCCTCCCTCAGACGGAAAATCAAGAGACACAGAGAGAGAGAGAGAGAGAGAGAGAGAGAGAGAGAGAGAGAGAGAGAGAGAGAGAGAGAGAGAGAGAGAGAGAGAGAGAGGAACTCCCGGATGTTAAAGAGGAATGTTTAAGAATCTCAAGTGGCAATTAGAGGCCACTGCTCGAGAGACTAGACGGACCTAAGTTTCGCCAAGTGAAATTGGATGTGCGAGCGATAACACCAGTACCAGAAGGCTGGACAATTAGGAGAAAAAGGTCGCCACTCTCAATTTACGTTTGATGTGTGAATACAGTGTCAGGTCTCTGGTGCGTCCTCTGTGCCACAGTGCCAGGTCTCTGGTGCGTCCTCTGTGCCACAGTGCCAAATCCCTGGTGCGTCCTCTGTGCCACATTACCAAAATACTTGGTACGTCCTCTGTGCCGCAGTACCAAGTCCTTGGTGCGTCCTCTGTGCCGCAGTACCAAGTCCCTGGTGCGTCCTCTGTGCCACAGTACCAAGTCCCTGGTGCGTCCTCTGTGCCACAGTACCAAGTCCCTGGTGCGTCCTCTGTGCCACAGTACCAAGTCCCTGGTGCGTCCTTTGTGCCACAGTACCAAAATACTTGGTACGTCCTCTGTGCTGCATCACCATGTCCCTGATGTGTTACCTGTGCCATAGTGCCAGGTCTCTGGTGCACAGTCAGGATGTATACAGCTCCCCAAAGGGTAGCGTTTTTTCATTCTGTAAAAGCTAGCAGCCTCCCAGTCGATCCTCTGCACCCCACTGTTCACCCGGCATCTAGTGTGTCCTCCTCAACCCCCAAACATTTAACCTCTCCTCTTCACTTTTCTATACCCCTTCCACACACACACACACACACACACACACACACACACACACACACACACACACACACACACACCTTTTTTTTTAACCTCAGCATCTGGTCTATCATCTTCAACCCCTCCCACACACCCCAACCTTCAACTCCTCCCACCCACCCACACCTCCAACCCTAGCATCTTCACTCCACCTTACTCTTAACATGTCCTCCTCACCCAGCTTAACCTCCCCCCCCCCCAGCAAACTGACCTCGTATATCTCTCGTAATGGACTTTTGGATAAAAGACCACAAACATTAGAACGATACTTCACATGGGAAAGAAATGCACTTAGGAGGAATGGCCTATGTTGAGAAATGGAAAGGAATTAGCGTCGAACGTCGTTAAGGTAACGGCTCTGGAAAATTTACAACTGGGGGGTAAGTAAGTTAAGTCTGCCGTCTGGTGAGCGTGTGTGCTCAAGCCTGAAGTACCTGAGGAGATATTCCAATTTACTAATGGCTTCCCGTTTCCTTCGGTTATTCCAGTTAAAGACCCCTCGATCGTTTCAGCGGTAAAACGTAGTGACTATGGACATGTATATATATATATATATATATATATATATATATATATATATATATATATATATATCCTGGGGATCGCCCAAATGAACCGAAGTCCGCAGGAACACGACAGCTTTCCGTGGTCCTCAGCGACTGTCGACGACCTCCTCTCTTGGGTAACCACAAGGTCAAACGACCCTTACCACTAACATTGCCAACCTGTCCCCTCGCTCCCACACGACTCCAGTCCCATTCGACGCTACGCCCAAATAACCCTCGCACCCATGGGACAGGATCCCACCGAACACCTCACATAACACCTCCCAAGAAGGCTTCATGGCCTCACACCACACCCCAGGCCGCGCGTTCTCACACTCCTACACCTCGCCTCACCTTGGGTGTGGTTGCGCCGTAGATTACGTTGTATGTCTCGCTAGCCCCTTCCTGATGGCAAGATCTCGTCTAAGATAATCTCTCTCTCTCTCTCTCTCTCTCTCTCTCTCTCTCTCTCTCTCTCTCTCTCTCTCTCTCTCTCTCTCTCTCTCTCTCTCTCTCCACCCTACTGGGTAACCAGCACCTGCACCCATCTGAAATTTTTTTTCCGTGGTATTTTTTTCATTATTTCACTTCCCGTCCAGTGTCGTGGGCCATCAGCCAGCACACACAACACAGCCGGACTGTTCTCTCTCTAGATTACCTACCTGCTTGTCTCACCATCATCATATTTCTTCCAGGACATATCTAGCCTAGGGCGTGTGCAAGGCAGTGCAGATTGCTCGTAGGACGTGACAGTACTGGGAGAGAAAAACAAGAGACAACTTCGTTATGTTTCCTTTTCTGAATTCTTTCTTGATTCTCGATGTGATTTGTATGCTGTAATCTCCCTCACTTCTCTAGGCAGGCGACGTTGCACTCCCCTTGGGTACCTGACTGCACTGGAAGGGAAATAACATCTATTGTGTTTTAAAATCCGTTTTTTATGTACAGTATTTTGTAAGTACTTCACGTCTGTTATTCCTGTGATAGAATGTGTAATTTCTTTTAACACAAACACTTCCTCGTACTCAATCATGTCAGTATTACCTTTAGTGACCAGGGTGCATTTGCGTCGCTCACGTATTCCTTCTGGGGCTAAGATAACAGTGCTTTATCAGAGATAAGGAAGCTAATTAGATAGTTATAAAGGGAGAAAAGATAATCGGGAGCTCCATCTGGAAGACAATGGCAGTGAGCCAGGCTATCGTAATCAGGTCTTCTCCTCTTCTTACCCCCTTCACCCCTCACCCCGACACCACACAAACACCCCCCCCCCCCTTTCCCCCTTGCTCCTCTCCCCAACCGCACACTCCCAACCCAGCCAAACACCCTCCCACCCTTCCCTCCTTGTCTCTGATGAAAGAATCCAAAGGCTGGACTTAATTGGTTCTATTCATCCCCAAACTTGGCTTAGTCTCCCTCGGAAAGTGAGTCCAGAGAACATGGGGGGTCACAGCGGGAAGAAGAAATCCAGATATAGAATCTGATAAATTCTTGTTAGCGGATAAGAACGGATTTAAGGCATGCAAAAAACGGGATGGGATATGAATACAATTGATACAGGCATAACACAAGACGTGGTGAGAGTAGAATCATTGACTGCAGAAAACGGGATAAGTTTAGGAAAAATCTAATGTATACATAAAACAGGATGAAGCGAGAATAGAACTGATATGTCCAGAAAAACAAGAATAATGACAGTAAAATGGACACTATTGTTAATTCTATAAATGTTATTTTTATGTCCCTTGATAAGAGCATTTTCATGAGATGTTTACATTCTGTGCATGACTGTTTGTCTTTTCCTCCGTCTCCTCCTTTTCCTCCTCCTCTTCCTCTCTCTCTCTTCTTCCTCCTTTTCCATTTACTTCTCTTCTAGCTTACCTATTACCCGTTCTCCCTCATCCCATCCCTATATCCCATTCTGCTTTGAACATTTTCTTCCTCTTCGTCATTTTTCCTTCGTCTCCATCATCTCTTTGCTCCTTTTACAACTACTTTTATGTTCCTCGCATTCACACTTCTCCTCTTCTTCCTCCTTGTACTCCTTTTCCTTCTTATCTTCAGCAAGTCTTTCTTGCTCCTTCAATCGTTTTTGTTCATCCTCCTCTCTTCTAACATCTATCCCTCTTTGCCTTCCTGCCATTTTCCTGTTTTTCTTGTCTTTTCTTCTTCCTTTCTCTCCTTCTATTCTTTTATCATCTTATTCGCATGCTTGTGTTCTTTTGTCCTCCATCATTCCCAGTTTTCCGTCTTTACCCTCGTAATCGTCATGTCCTAACCCTCTGTTATCTCTTGTTCACCTCCTCTTTCATTCTCTCTTTCGTTTTTACTCCCCATATTCTTCCTACCCTTCTTCCCCCTTGTTTTCTTCCTTTCCTTCTTCCTTCTTTGTTCATTTTCCTTCTGCCGTTACGACTGTCTACCCATCCTTGCTTCATGTAGCCTTCTGCCTACTTATCTGTGTTCATCTTTCTTTCCTCCTCTTCCTGCTCTTTTATTAGTCATATTCATCCCATTTCACTTTCTTTTCTTCTTCTTCCATTTAGGAGATACTTAACCCCTGAACAAAGGTAGACAGGTATACAGGTCCAACAGGTCCTGACCGTCTAAAAGAGGGCTTCGATCGGGTATTAAAAGTGTCAATAGGCTTTATCGGTGTCAGAAAGACTTAATGGTGTCAGGAATCCATGACTAAGTATCCCCCCCCGTGTCAGAGCCGCTGCGTCAGCGTATGATATCCCTGGCATCGGTAGATATCAGCCTCGTCCGCGTCTTCGTCAGACACGTACCAGCTCTGGGGGGACGATCTCCCTTTCCTCACAAGATACAATTAAGCAGAGTGAGTTTTCCGTCTTCTTGAACCCTGAAGAATCCTGTACACCCAAAGCACTCGCGCGTCTGGAGTTGTTGATTCCTCGCTCTTAAAGATTTATTCTCCCTATAAATAACACTGAGGAAATCTACCTGGCGAGTGGCAGGATTTAGTAGCGTGAAGAGAAAGGGAAGAAAAACATAAATTGGCTCAAAGGACTGGAAGGTAATTAATGAGGCTAAGCGGGATACATAGTCAAGAGGTGAAGCGAAGAAAGTGATGCAGTGGAAGCCGGAGGAAGGCTGAAGCGTAGGTGTTGATAAAGATAAATCGGAGAAACGATTGATGAATAGATGATTTATGAGGTATTGTGGATGAGGTGGTTAATGATGAAGTTTAGGAGGTGATGAAGTGGAGAAAGGGGCCAAAGAATGGAGGGTAAGAGATAATAAACGTGATGAAGTGGAGGAGGTGATCAGGTGTGAAGCGTAGTAAAGGTGGTGAAGCGGAGGTTGCAGTCACGAAGCGAAGATGGGAGCGGTGAGGGATTAAAGCTGGAAGCGGCGAGAGACCTGGTGGCACCTGGACACGGGGTCCTGGAACTGGACGGACGGACGTCAGGAAATAAATGTGAACTGGAAGTTGGGGGGTAAAAGACGTCAGTGTCTTTGATCAGGTGGCTCAACAGAGGCAGGAGCTCAGGGGAACCGTCGCGTTGCAACAACTGGTGGCTGGGATGGTGCAAGAGCTAGTGCAGGTGCCTGAAGGGGCAGGTGGCAAGTGGGTGTTGCGACTCCAGCAAGCAAGTGATGCAAGTGATGAAAGTGGACGCTTCTGGGGGTGCATACGATCGGGATTGATAATATGTGGTACAGTTGGTGAAGGTGGCTGGCTCAGCTGGTGCAGACGAGAGGTAGAAAGTATACCACTTGCATCAATGAATAGAAGATGGAGCGGATTTGAAAGAAGTGGATGAATGCAGTCAGTGTTGAAGAAGGGGAACGGTTGATAAGCAGGGCGAGGAGAGCGGACCCCTGATTGACACTACTGTTAACAGGAAAAGAGGGAGAGGTTGATCAGTCACCAGTTAACGGACATAGACCGATCAGTCAGAAGGCTGGATGTGAGAGAAGAGAGGGAGGGTAGAAAACCCAAGAGACACGGTGGAAAATCAGAGAGGGTTGCCACAACCTGACACAAGCTTGATATATAATCATAGCTACAACATACAGGATTCCTCAGAGTCTCTCAGACATGACGGACAGGCGTTAATAAGATGAGAAAGGGTAACACTGGTGGATCTCGCCTGGTGAAAGCCATGCAAAGGATCAGAGAGAAGACTTCGACGAGATGTTACTTCGATTCTGTATCATGCCATAAGTGATACTGAAAGCAAGGGTCAAGTGTACGTATAAAGTTCTAAGTAATGTAGGACTTTGATTTGATCATGAGGTGCAAGGGTTGACGAACACACTTCCTGTATAACACGAACTAGGAAGACACTCACCAAATCTATCAGCTGAAGTATTAAGAAAAGCCTTCAGTTATCCTACATGAAAAAGGAAAATTAATGGTATACAGTAGAGGTATTATTCACGTAATATCTTCGTGGCTAAGACGCGTATTTCATACCTTCCGTGATCGTATTTATCAATGATGTAGAGAGGTGTGTGAGTGGCGGTCATGTTCTCTTCCGTTCTACTTATGTCAAACTTCAGGTCAAATAGTTGCAAACTTTTGTTGCTGGACGATCAAAGATACAGTTCCCCCTTCAAGTACTTGGAATGGTTACCGAATCATTTCGCATACCGGCGTAGCCATCGCACGATTGAAACCATCACTTTTTGGCCATCTGTGGCGTTTTATGTGGGTGAGGTAGTTATATCCCGGTCATGTGGAGTGTGACCTCACGTCTATCAGGTAAAGTTCTGGGTAATAGTTGAAGTAAGGTGATAATTAGAGTTCAGCTGCTTTTGGGTTTAATGGCCGGGATGGGCAAACTCGAAGTGCAATCGTGGTTTATTCAGCGAGCAGCGTAATGATATCATTAGCAGACTGTCCTGTTGTTGTTATGTCTTCATTAGGTTGACATGCTCGTGCTGACGATTTTCCTGTGACGTCTTGACGTTGGGAAAACACTTTATGAATCTCCTGATGACTTCCGGTGTCCTTGAACACTTGGGGGAGATCTGTGTGAGTGTGATATGATGATCCGTGTGGTCAATACTGTTTTATGAGCTTCACCCATCTCTCTCTCCAGCCTAAAGTGAGACTCTTTCTCGATCGGTGAATTGTTATTGATGTCTTTGTCCCTGGTTTTGTTTGTGGTTATTTTGTTTGAACCTTGTTTTTGTGGAGTTGGATTGAATTAACATCACTAGATTTTTGACCCTGAGCCTAAGATTGTACTTTGACGTATTCTGACTGGCTTGAGGAGGATAATGGTTTTCGCAAATACATATTCTAATTCTTCCTGTTAGAGGGAAATTCAACGAAAATGGGACAGATCCTTCGTGCGGTTTAACTTATGGCAATATATAGGAATTTCTGCTCAGTGTCGCGAACTGTATATGTGAAACCTGTACCCCTAGGTAGACACGTTGGTCAAGGCTAGAAATACTGAGTTTATGATCGACTTTGAGTGTATTCGTGTTTGTCAAAAATAAGTGAAATTCTGCCACCATAATATATAGTAATGACAATAATAATGATAATAATAGTAATGATTATTATTATTATGATGATGATAGCATAAATGATAATGATAATGATAATAATGATAATAAACACTTAATAATAACTGAGTCACTGATTAACCTGACGCCAGTATCAGCACCATTGCACCTTATGATACCATTACAGTGGTAGATATTTCTTTACCTCCCCTCCCACTGCCCTTGTCCTTCCCATCTCCATTTCAGTCAGCACACACACACGACACAGCCGGACTATTGTCCCTCTAGATTCCCTAGCCTGTCCTACCATCACCATATATTTCTCCCAGGAAACCCAGTCTTAGGGGGCGTCCAAGGCAGTGCAGATTACCCCCCAGGACGTGGCAGTCCTGGGGAAACAAGGAAAAAGAAAATAAGATCTTTGTTTAATCTTCTTATTTTCGACACTTGGTTCAGATCCACGTGGGAGAAAATGGATCGCAGGAGGCAAGAGCAACGTAATCAGTACTCTCACATCTCTCCCCACTTTACTCCCTACGTCCTCTCCCCACTTTGCTTTCAGCCCTATCGCCACTTTACTCCCCTTCTCCTTCCTGTTTCACTTTCCTCCATCTCCCCGCTTTACTGTCCTTCCTGTTACTTTCCCCTCCTCCCTCTTATACTGTCCCCCTCCTTCTATGCTGTACCCCTCCTTCTATACTGTCCCCCTCCTTCTATACTTTCCCCCTCCTTCTATACTGTCCCCCTCCTTCTATACTGTCCCCCTCCTTCTATACTATCCCCCTCCTTCTATACTGTCCCCCTCCTTCTATACTGTCCCCCTCCTTCTATACTGTCCCCCTCCTTCTATACTTTCCCCCTCCTTCTATACTGTCCCCCTCCTTCTATACTGTCCCCCTCCTTCGTCAGTGCAGAAAGAATCCTGTGGCCTGAGTTATTTGGTAATGTTCCGCCCAGACTTGGTCCAGTCTGCCATACGGTGTTGGCAAAACATGGGAGGCTCACCGGGGGAACCGCCCACGAAATTTACTAAACTCTTGTCGGCAAGTTTTTGGCGAGTTTGTTCCTTAGAAAACGGGATGAGTTCCGGCAGAGACGGGAACTAAGGATTTCATTCACTGTATCTACATTACGTAAACTCATTTACTGGCGTAGGTCTTTTGGGATGGTTGGCAATCAAGGTATGTAGAAGTAAGATGTAGGGAAAATTTCATTCATCATAGTCGTAACTTTTAGAAAAGGTGAATGATATTTATATTACGACAGTGAAGCCACAAACAGCCTGGTAGAACATGAGGTGATGTGGTCTTTGATGTCGTCTCACTCGTTGAGGCCAGAGAGACATGCCTTCTTATAAAATCTTTGCGTCGTGTATATTTCCCACTGCTTTATTTTTAATGGTACAATTGACAGTAGTGTGGCTTCTCAGCGTCTTCTTTGCAGTGTTCTTTATTGATCTTCTATTCTTCCCTGACTATGGATGGATATATATATATATATATATATATATATATATATATATATATATATATATATATATATATATATATATATATATATATATATATCGTTTTTCATAATTTTAATCATCTTTCTCTTCTTTCGCACAGTCCTGGTTTTGTGTCATTTCTTCATCTTAGGTCCGATGATTGATTTGAAAGATATTATACACGTATCCTGGTTCAACTTTGCACCAAATAGGTTCCTCACGTCTCCTTTATTCGGATCGTTCAAACGATTAAATGAGGCCAGACAGCCAATAAACACATACATTTCACCTTGCTTTACCTTACTATCTTCAGCGACTGTTCTGTAGTCATCCATATATTTCTTATATTTATACATACGGACTCCCCCGAGTTTACGTAAAGCTGTTGGATAAGTTCAGTAGTTAGGAGATAATGCTGTAGTTAATTCTTACCCTGGTAATCATCATCTTTTCTCCTCCTCGTCTTTATATATTTGTTTCTCTTCCTCCTGTTCCTCTGTCCATGTCTTATTCCTCCTCCTCTCATTTTCCTAACGATCTGTTTCTCTCTTCTTGTAGTTCATATTTTGTTCCTCTCCTCCTTCTCCTCTCCCTCCTCCTCCTCCTCCTCCTCCTCCTCCTCCTCCTCCTCCTCCTCCTCCTCCTCCTCCTCCTCTTCTCATGGAGGCACAGAAACTTTAAGAAAGAAATATTGGTCATAACGTTTTATAGAATTGCCTCTAAAGGCGCATTGGCCGAGAATATCAATGTTGTGATTTCTTTCTCGGAGAGTAATACTGTTTTAATTACTGGCCATTTTTCTGGCGCTCTGGTTGTTGAGACTTTGTTCATCTGACGCAGGAGCTTCGGTACACTGCCTACCCTGACACCTGGAACCCCTGCTGCCTGACCTGAGGACATAGACTGACCCCTGGCTACAGTGCTTACCCTGACCCTTTGGCAGCATTCCATGCCCTGTCCCCCTGGCAACCCTGTATACACCGACCCCTGGCTACATTGTTAACCCTGACTCCTAATGATACTGTATACTCTGACACCTGGAAACACTGTATACACTGACCTCTGGCAATACTGCATACCCTTACCCCAAGTAATACTGCAGGCACTACCCCTTGGCCCCATTCCAGTTGTACACATTGGCACTGTTTCGTACCTGTCTCTGTCTTTAAACACTGAAAACGGATCCCAAAACGATACACCTTCTTTAGGAAGTATAGATGTATCTTCACAAGTTTATGTATATCTGTTCGTGAACCAGAATGCTGTTTCTTTATGATCTGCTGGTAATGTATGAAATGCTCTTAAGATTTATATCAGTGCGTGTCATCACATGAGAGTGTTTTGTATTAATCTACCTTACTGTGTGATTCCTATAATCCTTCGTCAGGTGACCCACCTCTCCAACCGAGGTCGTCCTGACCCCCTTCGGGTTCTTAGCACGTGAGACACACAGTGGTTAAGCCCTCACCGTCCACATATGCCTGCCACACTGCCACAGCATCTACATCCCCGATAATGTTTCACTATCACGTCAGTGATTTTTGCCATTACGTTTGCATCATCTGATTGCCGTATGGGTTGCATTATCCACAGACATCATGAAGTACGATGTGATTTCTCCTGGCACGTTATTGACTTAAACTTCCCATAACTGATTGTTTATGTACGCTGTTAGTGACTTCCTTCCACGAGGCACTGCATCTCCTGATCAACTGCTTTCATCAGTCTTCCGTCTCAGTGTCTCCAAATCCATCTCTCCAACTCCTCATTAGTGCTAATCTTTTCTATTTTTATATATGTTATGGGGCTCCTTACTGAGTGCTTTTGGAAAATCCAAATATAACCAACTCATTCCTCTCTTTTGTATATCATTTGGGTGACTTTACAGAACTCTCTCAGGTTGGTAACACACGATCATCCACGTCTAATTCAAACCGGCCATTGTTCAGAAATCTAATGTTACAGAAATGTTGGTCAGAATTTGGCCAAATTAATTCATGAACCATATCATCGCCAGAGGCACCAGCTCATACTTCCATCTTGTCCATTGGATCAATATCATCTGTTCTTGTCCAGTTCTTCGTGACAATCCTGGTTGCCACGCCTTTGACTATGTTTGAACACTGTGTGGACTCCTTCGCACATTCCTTCAGTATCTGTGGATATACTCTCTTTGGTCCTTTGCCTTTACCAGATAAATGATTTAACAGTGTTTACCTGGTCCATAATAATTCAATCCATGTGTAAATATTTGGACTTCTGCCAATCATTGAAGGTTCTATATCTTCATTTGTATTTCTTGACGGGAAATAACTATTCCACGTATTCATTCCCCTTTCTTTATGATTTCACCTCCATCGCGTATTCGTTAACTGGCCGTTATTTACCATTTAACTTCTCCCTAATAAGATCACGAAATATTTGCGTATTATCCTTAATTTCATGTTCAAGTTGTTCCTTACCCTCTCTCTGTCCCCCTCGCGTCCAGTCATTACATGATTATGTCCACCTTGATCTTCCATAAGCCAGTGGACGAGGGTATCTTCTGTACATTCAACGTAACAAATCGCCTCCCATTTTCACTTCTTCACTTCCCCAGTTAAGCCATGTCATGTTGCATCTAACGTTTCATTTTGTCTCTTCGTCCAAAATCCACATGATCTTCACAGTACTGAAATAAGGCACTGTTTTACCCACACAGAACCCCCATTATAATTTGCACTGCTTATTACTTCATACGTTCCCTTACTACGTTATGCTTTCGCATGGTACCCCACGAACAACCGACCCAAGCAACCATCCCTTCAGCATTGTAATCCAGCCTCACCACCACGTGATCACCTACACACTGTGGGTCATTCGTGTACAGTATTTTCAGTCTCCAACTCTGCCTGTGTAAACACCACCTCCAACACGGGTGGATGATTCCATTGGCCTCTCTCCCATTGGCTGAGCTCCGGGATACAATGGTTTACGTATTACTCTTGAGAAGAGGCATGTAATTCTCCTCCCATATTTCATCCGTGAAATTACAATTGATTTCTGTAAGAATTAGAATCACCCAATAAAACCAATTTGTTCTTCGCTCTTTCTACACAAACACCCTTGAATGCCTCTAAAACCTCTCTCTTCTGCTAATCCTATTCATCCTCTGTTCTACTGAGGGTCCTTAGGGAGCCATATATACTGCAGCTACTATTGCCCCTTTTTGCCGTCTTGTGATCATTGAATTTAGATTTGATATCTTACCCTCCCCTAGTGGGTCGTATATATTCCTTACATCGTGCCCTCCAAGACTTCGAACCCACTGTATTGTTCTGGCTCCTCTGATGAGCGTGTTCCTGCCATGGGAACGTCTTCATCCCTCTTGTACATCATGGCAAAACAATGTCTCCGTAATTGCTGCTGTATCAGCATCATCTTTTTACAAAATCCTCACCGTCTGCGGGGAATTTCGAAAGCTACCCTGGAGTGGGAAAGGTGAGAAGGGGAGGTGGTGGAAGAGTAGGAGGTAGGGAGAGGGAGGGAAGCGGGTGAGGGAGTAGTTAGTAGAGGTGATGGAGGGTGGTAAGGGCGCCACGAACACCCTCCCCTTCTCCTCCCTACACCACTTCAGGCTTCACACAAAGGGGACGGACGACCACCACCACCTGTCTAGAGGTAATTTTGTAAATATATTCATGTATTCATAACCCAGGCCGTATTATCTTTTCGTCATGGCTGCTCAGTCTTTTGTAATGATGACGGGAGACAAACTTTTGTAAATAAAGGAGTAAACGATATTACGAAATCATAAAGAAATAAAAACGACTCAGTGCTCTCATTTGGTTTGTTTACAAACTATTCCCATCTCATTATCTTCTATTTTTTTGACTCTCATGGTTGATTTATGTTCATAGGTATGCAGAAAACCTAACACACACACACACACACACACACACACACACACACACACACGCGCTACTTCACAAAGTCGTTGCATAGTAATCGTTTTGATTAATTAAAACCAGTTATTTTAGAAAATGAGCAACAGCGCTCATGTTGGCCAACCAACACACGACCATCACTGACAACAACAACAACACCACAACTACTACTACAACCACCACCATTCATTTCCCTACCACAGTCTTCACCAGCTAATCAAGCTGCCACCACTGCCTGTCAGCCTCTAAGCTTCCTTCAGTCTTTAAGCTTCATCCAATCCTCCCTCAGTCCCATACACACAGAAATTACCTAATTGCTTCCCATTTTCTCTGTAGCCCACTACAGCCTTAGATTTTCTGTCACCTCAACCTCTTCAGGCGTGGCGATAGGACCACTCGAGCCCATTGGACTGATTGACCTTTTCGGTCATGAAGGCGTGACCTCTGGCGTTATCCTATAGGGTCAGGTCAAGAGACCACATCACCACACCCAAGGCTCGTACTGTCGTGCACAAAAAGGCCGTCCTGTCTTGCCCAGGGGCCGTACCATCGTGTTCAAGTGGGATACGAGTACTGTATACTTCTTGATATAGACTAAACGTCTTTGTCAACCCAGGGAAGTCAGTATTCTGAGCCATGGACCTCCTCCCCAGTCTTCTGTGGAGCAGAGACGTAATCCCCCACAGCACAGTGGGTGGACATGTATACAAAGTAGTGCACAGATATAACATTTAACCACGTATAAGCCTTATGTTGCCTCCGGGGGACGTGGGAGAACAAATACGACCCGCGTATTTCCTGCGTGTGTCATAAAGGGCGACTAATGGGGAAGGGAGCGAGGGGAGGCTGGAAATCCTCCCTGCTTGTGTCACCGCTTTCTGAAAGAAAGGAACAGGAGAGGGAGCAAGCCGCGAATTTATCCTGAAAGGCTCAGTTATCAGCAGGTATAGAACAGAAACACACACACACACACACACACACACACACACACACACACACACACACACACACACACACACACACACACATGGCTTACTACATAGCGCCCTAAGTTTTAATGGGATTAACTCTCACCTGTTTCACTGGCATACTGTTTAATGCTACACAGCCAAATAACCTGTTACTGTTATATAATCTGTTATCACTCGTAGCACACGCTGGCGTTTTTCAGCCTGTAAACGTTATCACTGCAACACAGTGAAATAAGCTTTTCGCTTATGTTACGCTTTTTTTTTTCACCAAACGTACAAATTCATTCCTGAATCTGAAATGCGAGTGTAGAGTATCTTTTTAAAGAGATGTTGAAGAGGAAGTTATGCTTGTACATCGTGATTAGGGTGGTGAACAGGTGGTTTAGTCTCATTGCATGTAATGAACTACTGATGAAAGATTTCGTGTAAGTTTGAGACTTATTTAAGTAAGGGTTCCTCTATCTCTTTATGGATAATTGCCAGATATTCAATATTTTCTGTTTGAATTTCAATTTCGAACATGGGAGCTGGGATGGTACCAGTTATTATCATTCGGGACACAAACGTAGGGAAAGTTCCTGCCTATAGTATGCAGAACCTGAGAGTAGAGGAAGTGCTATCTATTACTATGGTTAGCATAGCAGTAGAGGGAGTACCAGTTAGTATTATGATTAACATAGCAGTAGAAAAGGTGCCAGTTAGTATTATGGTTAACATAGCAGTAGAGGAGGTACCAGTTAGTATTATGGTTAACATAGCAGTAGAGAAGATGCCAGTTAGTATTATGGTTAACATAGCAGTAGAGAAGGTGCCAGTTAGTGCTTTAGTGAAACTATGGGACTACAATGATGTCAGATATCTTCACATTAGGTCAACAGAGGGTATGGCAGGCAAGATGTAAACATGTTTCATTACCCATCATGACTACCCCAGCTGGCCTGCCTGGCTCTTTGTTTTACTGCTTGCCTGGTTAAGGCCGCCTGCTGTAGCCTCCATCTGGATAAACAGCTGGAGTGGGTGATTCTCTCTTTACCATCTGGATCGTTAAGGCTACCCCCATGTGGACTCCACCCACCGAGCGTTCTCAGTATTTGAAAAGTCCTCATTTAACCTTCTGAGTAGGACGTTACGACCCTAGGGAACGACGCTACGACCCTTGAGCACGATGGTACGACCCTAAAGTACGACGGTACAACCCTCAGGTAACGATGGTCTGGCCTCTGACCTGACCTTTCAGTGATATTCTGAGACTTCATGATAAAGGGTCGAACCTTCGTGGTTAAGGGTCGTACTCTCCTGCTTTAGGGTCGAGCTGCCGTGCTCAAGGGTCGTGCCTTCATCCTCCGTAGTCGTATCATCATATTACCGAGCTCACAAGGCTTCTGCACTGGTGACAAAGTCGTCACTGATGGATATCCTCACGACCACCTCCACCGTAGCCACGTCTAACCAGGACTCCGATGCTCCATGATTTCTGCAAGAGTATCCTCCTATTCTCTCCTCCTCCTGGATGGCTTTATCTCCACGGGAGTACGTAAGATATTCACTGTGACCGTTTAATTATTCTTTAACCTGCTGCACAAGAGAAGCAGTTCATCATGCCTCTCTGTTTAGATACGTTTAGCACGGTCGGTGTGGGATAGAGCTCGGGGTCCATGAGACAGCGTCTGTCATGCTTATTGTTGTCGTCAGAGTCCAACTCCTTGTGGTCACTTGATGTGGGGCTTTCTGACTTATCTTGTGTATTCATGTGGTGAGGTGTAACGTTCTTTTCTCGTCCATTTGAGTTAATTTCTAATTACACACACACACACACACACACACACACACACACACACACACATATATATATATATATATATATATATATATATATATATATATATATATATATATATATATATATATATATATATATATATATATATTATATATTATATGTTATACTTTGTCGCTGTCTCCCGCGTCAGCGAGGTAACGCAAGGAAACAGACGAAAGAATGGCCCAACCCACCCACATACACATGTATATACATACACGTCCACACACGCACATATACATACCTATACATCTCAACGTATACATATATATACACACACAGACATATACATATATGCGCATGTACATAATTCATACTGTCTGCCCTTATTCATTCCCGTCGCCACCCCGCCACACATGAAATGACAACAAAATGCAAGGAAAACTTATTTAATGTCAAAAGAGATAGATTCATCAGTACCATAATTACACGTTTTTACTTTTACTGGTATGTAATGAAGTGTTTCATTCTACACAGGTAAGTGGTCCATCTACATCATCTCGTGCCCTGTAGGATGAGGCGGGTGTATGGTACTTCAACAGTTTATGCAGGTACGTGATAAAGTAACTATTGACGTGGGTGTGTGTGGTGAGCTAACGGTTGATGCAGGTGTGTGGTACATCAACAGTTGATAGAGGTAATCAACGCACGAACAGGTTAACCTCCTGAGCGCTACGCCTCGTTCCTTAGGCATGATGGCTACGCGAGAGACCTAACCCTTAAGGATCAGGCCAAGGGTCACGCCATCATATTCAAGGGCCTTACCGTCGGGTTCAAAGAGGTGATGTAGATGTGTGTGTGTGTGTGTGTGTGTGTGTGTGTGTGTGTGTGGGGTGAGGTGGGAAGTACGTCAACAACGGTTGATAACAGTGAATGCTGTATCATTGACGAAGGGAAGCGGATGCTAATGCAGGGGGAGTTTTTTTTTTTTTTTTGAAGTAAGCCTGCGTGGAATTCAACAGGATAGAACGAAATGGAAATACCAGCTGTAAGATCCCTCTGCATTGTACCCAACCTTTGCTGTACTCCACTTTGTTCTGATACATGGTGTCAGCATGCTTGTAAAGTATCCTCTTAGGTTGTGAAGTGGAGAGAGAGAGAGAGAGAGAGAGAGAGAGAGAGAGAGAGAGAGAGAGAGAGAGAGAGAGAGAGAGAGAGAGAGAGAGAGATGAAACTACAGTCCCATACGAAACACCATTATCGCTTGGCCATGAATCAACGAGAAGCCGCAGCGTACCGAGTATCGTGAAGTTAGTGTCATTTAAAAGGATCAGTCTTGAGCCAGATGTACGCGTTATCGTGTTTGTAATTTCAATAAATGGGATCAAGTATTTTGCATGTCCTTTGCAGTGAATTATACTCGTATGATTATCTAGATAAGGCTTTAATATCTGTTGGCGAAAAAGATTGTCTCTTTGAGCCCTACTGCTTTGAGCGCGACGGTACGACCCTTGATTCCATGAGTACGACGCTTACTTACGATGTTGTGACGTGTGACCTGACCTGTTAAGATTAGACGACAATCACTGTCACATGAGATGATCTGTGGACCTAATAACTTCCTCAATGACAGACATCAACGTGTAGTTTTGAATGATGAGGCACACACAAGGCTTTTGAGATGCACAGGGGATTGGTGTTCAAATCTAATACATCAGAATCCGCACGTGATACAACACTTCAAATCTAGTATCTCAGAATCTGCAGATGATGCAGAACACAAAAAGCGGTAGAGTTATAAGATCATCGAGACTAAGGAGAAAGGATCCAGAGAAAACTTTAAAAACGAACACAGCGGACAGAAACAGAGCATATGATATTTGCCATTGAGAAGAATGTAAAATTCTTGACTTCGGACATAAGATTTCTAAGTATGAACATAAATTACATAGAAATCCCCTAACGTAAGTAGATGAAATAAAGGATTTTAAGGCTGTCATCAGTAACAGTCTGAAGTACAACTGTCAAGCATTGAGACGAACCTAATTCTGGGATTTATAGCTTAGAGTTTCGACCACAAGACACCACAATCAACCCTGACTCTTCTCAGTGCGACAGAAGGGCTGTGTCTCTTGCCTAGTCTCCGAACTGTAAAAAGGACAAAGAAAAAAATCAAAAAGCGGAGAACGTACTCAAAACTAATTCGAATTCTGATAAGCCTGTCGTACTAAGAGAATTAAAGGAGATCAAATCCCTCTCCTCTTCAGAGGCGTAGATTGCGTGGGAACTTTGACACGAGATATCAAATTTCTAAATATATTTGGCCCAGTTAATCGTGAAAAGGAACACAGTTAACAGACCAGATGGAATGAATAAACTGCAAAATCATACAATATTGATACGGGAAAACCTTTTGTTACAACAGGTCAAACGTTGTTGATGCAAAAACTATTTATACCATCGTGAAACGATTTGACTGATATTATGTCAGTTGGTGTTTATACCTGATGGAAATAAATTGACAATTGTATGTATGAACACAAACAGGTTTTATTTGATTCCCAGGTTATGAAAATGGCATTACTCTATAGACTCGTTTCTGTTAGAACAGATTAGTATTAACTAGTATGTATAGTATTCAATAATCCCTTTCCATTTTCTGTGTGTACTTCCATGCTCGTTTTCCTTCAACAATGCGTAGTGCTTCATCCATTCTCTGTCGTGGAGGATGTCTTGCCAGAGGGAGTGGAGGAAGGTGGAGGAGAGAACCTTCTTTTTCCTCACGCGGTGGTCAATACTCACTCACCATCCTAAATGGCAGAGTCTCATCATATGTACTCGTAGTTAGGTAGTTAGTTTGTTCTCTGTCTGACCACCTCACCTACCTGTCTTCGCTCAGCACTTCGGAGAGGCGAGACGACTTGATATGACCCTCACTAAGTTGGTGTTGTCGCCTGATCAACAAAGTTGCTTCCGCTCCGCGCTTTCTTCGTTCTTGTAGTTCTCAAGGATGGAACGGAATGTAGGGGAGTGGGTCGTTTGAGAGGAGGAGGGAAATGTGTAAGAAGACACGAAGTTAAGTTCTTGTAAAACTGGTGTCAATTGGGTAAATGTGTACAGAGTTCTGAAGTTTTAAGTCTTGGTTTAGTGAGACTCTGAAGAGGCAGTAACTGTTTAGACAAAGAGAGAAGAACGTAAAGTCAAAAAGTTTGTAAACATTGACTGGACGTGATGACTAACACCTGCGAAGCCCCCAGAGACTGGTGATATTGTAGCACACTGTAACATGGATGGGATCCGTCTTCTCTTGAGTATCAGGTTTTTCTTTAGCGAAATTAAACCGTGATGAAGTTCCCACAACTTTGGATAAAGGTTAAGGAATATATAGAGTAGAAAGAAAAATTTCATGGTGGTCAGAAATATGGGTGAAAACTCTGAAAACTCACGTGAACTCTTGAAAAGATGCTTTAAGAATGTTGATGAAACAGAGGTAAGTCTGTTTACAAAAATTACGCGGAGTGTGCCCTTATATCGCACCAGTTGAGTAGATTAACTTCGAAACGTTTCATTTTTTGTCCTAAGTCTAATATAAAATCATAATACATTAATCATTCGTATGATGTGGGATTCTAAGCTTGTTTATACCTTGATTTCTGTTCTCAAAAAGTATGCTCCCATACAGATAAAGTTCTTCATAAAACTGAGCCAACAGCTGTCAAGCTTACCGTTTCCCATGTTGCTATTGCTCTGCATGACTTACTTGTAGGCTCGGCTACAAGGACTGATTCCTTTTTATCACATGAAGGGAACGTCTTCAGAAGGGGAGTAACAGCACTAAATCTTCTGCATTGTTAAAACGTACATCTCTTTTGAAGCTTGTGCCGTAGTCCCAGCCAAGAATGGCCTTTGAATCGTCCTTGTGATCATAACGCAGGTAAGGGGGAGTATACCACTGTGATGTTTCAATTAGACGAACACCCCTGAGGGATACATCATTTATTCAGACTTGTGCAGAATAGTCTCAGGGTAGATCACAGCGTGGTCGAACGCTTCCGATGGAAACACATGATAACCCAAAGCTTTGATGAGAGAGATGCTTCTAAACGTATCATAAATTTCTAATCAGGGCGCACGGCCGGCTCCCTCTGGGTTCGCTTGTCTCACCCTCCTCATGATACAGTCTCATTAACCTGCATCAGTCACTCCACTGAGAGACATAGTCAGTTTACCTGCATCATTTACGCCGTTAAGAAAGCATTTCGAAATCACCCGCGTCACACGCACCATTAAGTGAGTCTCAATTACCTGCATCATTCGCGCCATTAAAGGTTTCCAAGCTGTGAAGTCCCCACTTTGGCAGCAATGATCCACCTCTCCTGCCGAGTCGTCGTCGACGACCCTTCAGGGGAATTGTAACAAATGGCTTACCTTTCACCTTTGCCGGACGCCTGACCGACCGTCTCCCCTCCTCTGCGTCCAAGGACGGGTCAACAAGCCACCAGAGCCCGTACATCACAGCCGGGCGGTTGGGTGGGTTAAGTCAGATGACCCACTCTCGGAGACACAGGGTCTAAGTAACTTGGTTTAGCTTCACCTCCCTCGTTGCTCCTAGCCTTTGTTGGGAGGTTCACCAGGGCTTTGCCAGACACGTTCCCTTGTTTTATGAAGGCCTGTCCCCTCCAGTTCTCGATTGCCGCCCTAAATCCAACTTCCCAGTGTACAGATGACGTTTGCTTATCCCACATCGAGCCTAACCTAGATGTTGCTGAAGAGAATACCATTCCTCTAGTGTACAGAAGTTAATACACTGTGATACCTTTAACAATAAGCATTGTATTTGTTAAAGTAATTCTTTAGTGGTATGATTTCATGTGCATTGTACTCATATTCTTGATGAAAACTGATGGTCTGAAGTACTTCATTTTTTCTTAATTCGGGTCAAGGCCCGGGAAATTCTGTTTCACTTTATGAAACTTTTGGGCATAGTCTTAAACTCTATCTTGTTAGAGGTAACAAAGGGACATGATGTTGTGAAATCGTGAGTTTCAGATAGTTTTTATTGTTCACAGTTAATCGTATTATGAAAAAAAGTTTGATAAGACTTACCACAACTTACGTGTAATGAAACCACAGCATTGAATCAACGACACAGCACAGTAATGCTGAGTTAGTACGGGCTAGGAGAGTAAAAGCCAGTGTCCACGGATACCAGAAACGTTTCCCACATATGAACGTTAATGACCATCTTACGGTAAAACGTTGACACACGCGTCCATAGTTTCAAGTCAGTATCAAAACATGCAGTTCTCTGTCAGGTGCCTAATGCTCTGTGGTCATAACTTAGAAAAGACGAGACTTTCAGGATGAAATATGATCATACAGAAAAATTACGTTACAATTTGTTCAATAACACAATATAACTATCGGGACGAAGGCTGGTAAACACTGTGGGTTGATGAGTATCATTTTCGAATGAGTCTACTTGGATTACCTTGGGTCGTGTTGTCGTATAGACATAATCCTCGACTCTGAGGCTCCGTGGGCGCATATTGCCCGTCATTCCTGCTTTCCCTTGGCCGTTGCTCACATCTAACGACGCTGACGCAATAAAACCCGTTCCTTTAGCTTCGTTTGCATCCGTAATGAGTCCGAATAATGAAATCAGACATGTAAATAAAATTTTCCGCTGTGTAATATAAATTCCAATTTGCATAATCTGTCCTCCCCTGTTGGGTAATAATCTAATATGTGGCCTTGGGATGAACTGGCTGGCCTGGCTGGTGGGTGTGTGTGTGTGTGGGGATGTAGTTGGAAGGTACATACCTGGTGGTGAGGTGTGTACCTGGTTACCATTATGAACAGCCGTCTCAATTACCTGTGCCATCGGCAACCAGTAACAACTGACCTGGTATTACCTGTGCCATGGGGAGCATATCACAACTGACCTGGCATTACCTGTGCCATGGGAAGCATATCACAACTGACCTGGCATTACCTGTGCCATGGAGAGCTTATAACCCCGGCTCCCGTGATGACCTGTGTCGTGCGTATTGTCCCAACATTTAGTCTCGCAATCATCTTTGCCATGAAGAATTTGGAAATCATTGTCCCAGGTTTCCTTGGGACAATAGAAAGCTTAGAACTGCTACTATGTAATCATCATGCTATGAGCAGCAATGAACAGTTATCCTGTGGTCACTTACGGAGATCCTTAGGCACTGATCGTGTGCCATAAAGAGTCATGACTTGTAATTTCCTGTGCTATGAGTAGCTTTAAGTTGCTGTTCTCTCGTAGATTTAGAAACGCCTCGAGCATCTGCATTGCTGTTGAATTCCTCTTGACGAGTCTGAACCCTTTTGTTGAATTGCTCTTGACGAGTCTGAACCCTTTGTTTCCGATTACGTGCCATGAAAAAAGCAGCAAATTCCCGTCCAGTACATATGGTTCCAGGGGAGCCTCAAGCCCTGTCCTGTGATTAGGTGGCAGTGGAGGAACCCTCTGCTCTATTCTCCTGTCGCTGTGTGTAGACTAAGAACATGGGATGCTATGTCTGTCCTCCGGCACATACGCTGTTCATAGACCCTTAGGTCTTGTGTTATCTGGCTTTCCCAAGTACTGTTATGTATTACGCCAGCAGGTCACCTCGCCGCAGACCATCGGGGTCTTCCGTTGTCTCTCATTCCCATGTACTCTCGTGTGTGTCTTGTTGCCCAAGAACCCCTTTCTCATGCTTACAACCTGGAACTACTGCTTCATAAGGAGCCTCGGCTACTGTTCCTTGAGCACCAGTGCCACATGAAGCCTCGAGTCAGTGTTCCCTGAAGACCATGGTTAAGTATCTCCTGGTCATATGCTGAGGGTCTGAAAAGGCACTGTGTACATAGAGACTGACACGCCCGCAACATCTTCCCGCCCGAGAGAGTTGTGTTAGAGCAGCATTATATTGCTCAGAGAGAGAGAGAGAGAGAGAGAGAGAGAGAGAGAGAGAGAGAGAGAGAGAGAGAGAGAGAGAGAGAGAGAGAGAGAGAGAGAGAGAGAGAGAGAGGGTGAAAGGCGGACACATACATGTTATAGAGACGTGTAAATGAATGAGAGAGGAAAAAACGCCCTCACGTGATATAGCACCAACCATGGATGGAAATACGATGCAGATGAGAACGTAAGTTACTTTCAGTCACATTCAAAGTCACCTCTACTTTTCAGTGTCGTGTCCAGTGTGTAATGTACCTTGACCTTATATGTATTACTGTCAGTGTTGACAACACGCCCAGTGTCAGTCTATTGTGTACCTGTATACCCCTATATGTAATGTACCTTTGATCTTTCATTTTTGCTATTAATGTTAAAGACTGTGTACTCCACTGTCTCCTTATTTCAGATGCACACCTCACTGTATATGTACGTTGTTTGTGTATATACTGTAACTGTAATGTTAACAAGATGTTCTCTATGCCATGTTCTTGAAACTTGCTCTGTATTACACAAACGTTGGTACTGTCAGCATCACTTACTATCCTGTACTCACACATCATGCTTTGTGATGTATCCTGGACCACCCTCCCCTATTGACAGTAAGGGAGGAACCTTTTCGATCCCTGGGTTGGGGCCCCACCTATCACCCTTCTTGTCCAGGTACTTCATGTACGGTATCTATACTTGCCTCCACCTATCCAAGATCAGTGCCCTTCACCCATACGATCACTGATATACTCTGGCTATGAGTATCTACGCGGTAAATATTCTGAAACTAAAGATATAAAACCCCCCATGGCGGCGTCTGTTCCAGGCGCATGTCATTTGCTTCAAGCAGACGTTGACTGTGCATGGAGCATGCATCAGGTCACCCGGTGTAATGACGTTGGCGGCAGCAACCATTATGTTGTCACAGCCAAATGCTTTGGCCTGATTTGTCCTTTTAATACAGGCTGCGATTGTTCTGCGATTTTCTGTAATCCCAGAGAAAATGTGATCGCCTGGTTATTTTTTTGTGCGTGTTTTGTCGCCCTGCCTTTCTTTTGCTTTGTAGAGGGATGGGTTTTGAGTGTGTGGCAGTGAGGGGATGTTGGTTAAGTTGGCACACTTTAGTCCAGCAGCTTCCACTGTTCGTATTGTAGTTGTTGTCTGTAGAGATGATGTCAGTGTTGGTGGCACTGCTGCTACTGTTGCTGTTATTGGTACCACTGCTTCAGCCGCGTTTGATAATACTGTTGCAGAAGCTGTTGCTGTTGCTGCACATGCTTCCGTTGCTGCATTTCCTACATAAACTGTTACTGTGGTGATTGAGGCAGCAACGGGAGGTCCTACTGTTGTTTCTCTTGTTAGTATTTGCTTTTATTCTTAGGACATGCATTTGTGAATTGTCGAAAAAAAAAGATGTGGGGTTCTTTTCAGGAGCGCATTTGGATATGTTAAGTACTACGTTCTACCATTTGCAATGAAAAGAATGGCCAGTTATAGCCTCTGGCTCATTAAGTCTGGATGACATCATCTGGTCTGGGTTATTGGACGAATATACATCGCGATATGATGAGAGAGCAGAAGAGGGTGTTTTGAAATGGTTTGGGCACATGGAGAGAATGAGTGAGGAAAGATTGACCGAGAGGATATATGTGTCGGAGGTGGAGGGAACGAGGAGAAGTGGGAGACCAAATTGGAGGTGGAGAGATGGAGTGAAAAAGATTTTGAGTGATCGGGACCTGAACATGCAGGAGGGTGAAAGGCGGGCAAGGAATAAAGTGAATTGGAACGATGTGGTATACCGGGGTCGACGTGCTGTCAATGGATTGAATCAGGGCATGTGAAGCGTCTGGGGTAAACCATGGAAAGTTGTGTGGGGCCTGGATGTGGAAAGGGAGCTGTGGTTTCGGGCATTATTGCATGACAGCTAGAGACTGAGTGTGAACGAATGGGGCCTTTTTTGTCTTTTCCTAGCGCTACCTCGCACACATTAGGGGGGGAGAGGGATGTTATTCCATGTGTGGCGAGGTGGCGATGGGAATGAATAAAGGTAGACAGTGTGAATTGTGTGCATGTGTATATATGTATGTCTGTGTGTGTATATATATATGTACATTGAAATGTATGGGTATGTATATTTGCGTGTGTGGACGTGTATGTATATACATGTGTATGGGGGTGGGTTGGGCCATTTCTTTCGTCTGTTTCCTTGCGCTACCTCGCAAACGCGGGAGACAGCGACAAAGCAAATAAAAAAAGATAATATATATATATATATATATATATTCCTATGAGTCCATGGGGAAAATGAAACACGATAAGTTCCCAAGTGCACTTTCGTGTAATAATCACATCATCAGGGGAGACACAAGAGAGAAATATAAATCAGTTGATATGCATGGAAGAGACGAAGCTATAGATAGATAGATATAGATAGACAGAGAGAGAGAGAGAGAGAGAGAGAGAGAGAGAGAGAGAGAGAGAGAGAGAGAGAGAGAGAGAGAGAGAGAGAGACTCTGTACACGTACAACATTATTCAGTAACACTCTTCGTCTGAATCAGGGATTCGTCATAATAGCATATCAAAACGGCTTTAGGTTTTAATTCACGCTTAATCTCATTCAGCTTCGTAATTCCAGGAATAGATTGAAAAATGAAGAGAATGAGAGGATGATAGAGAGTTCGTATATGTATCATTCCTTCCAGAGCAGTCATGAAAATCAAATCTCTTTTTCTTATTGTATTCATAAAATTTGCGTTGAATTCTAAGCGTATATATATCTTCGGTAACGCTAAATATGTACGCCAGGACCTCCCCGTCTCCCAGCGACGCACGAAACCGCCTCTGCGTAAGTATAATGCTATTCATAAGCATAATGCTAATGTGTATGAAATACACTGCCTGGTCATCATAGCTTCTCTGTCCCCCTATCTAGTCTCCATCCTCCTGAATATTAAAATACCCCTGGCCATTAGTTTATGCTGATGGCGCTGTTGTAGTGTTACTGCCTCTTTGACTACTGTTGATGCCGTCGTTGCTCCTGCTGTTGTTGATGTTGTTGTTGTTGTTATTGTTGTACCGCTGTTGTTATTGGTGCTATCTGGAGCTGTTGAATGATGCTGACCTGAATGCTGCTCTTCTGATGACTCACGAGTCTCATGCTGTTGATGCTAATGCTGTTCATAGCGATGCTGTTGATTTCTCTAAAGCTTCTGTTGATGTTTCAGCCTCCGGCTGTTTCTCATGCTGTTCATCTTACAGCTGCTGAGGATTATGTTGCTGGTCCAGCTCCTGCTGCCGTTACTGCTGCTCATTCGTCTGTTGGCAGCTTAACAGTTTCTGAAGTTTGCGCCCCGCTGTTGCTGTTTCCTGTTTTTCTTAGTACTTTGCCAAACTCTTTAAGTTCTGCTGCTGTACGACGGTACGACCTTTGAGCGCGGTGGTATATGACTCTGGAGCGCGACAGCACGACCCTTGAGCACCCTTGGCCTGACACACACATATGACCATCATACCCGAGGATCACAGAGTCGCGCTCAAAGGCCGTGCTGTCATGCTCAGAAGAGGGTGGCGTCGTGGTTGACGATAAGGTGTTAGAGAACGACAGAATCTCAAGGATGAGATGGATATATGTAGATGTATACGGAAATCAACCAGCGAATTACACCAGTGATTTTTATATCAAGACTTCGGAACATGCATCACTGTATGGCTAGAATGTAGCCATGCGCGGCTGAAACACATCTGCCAAAGAATGAAGTGTGGCTGCGTACGATTCTGATGCATCTGTGCATGATGAAAACGGAGGCACGTGAATCACATGACTTTCATTGGCATTAGCGACAAAATAAGTTTTTAATCATGACTTACGGTTCGAAGAATCTGGCCATAAACACATCACAAACATAAGCTTGTTTGCCAGTCATATTTATTCATGGATTTATGAATAAACTTTATGACTTTGTATTCATTTGCATCCGTTTGTATTTTGCTTCTGTCGGTGAATTTATTGGATATGTTGCGGTGTCACGTGTGCCTTATATGTTTGCGTATATGATACATTTACATGCAGCTGAATTTTTTGAGACTTAAATATCCCGTGATTTATTCTAATGTCATCATCTGTGACCTTTGACCCCGAACCCTTAAGCGCCAGGTCAAAAGGTCAGACCGTCATACCCAAGGGTTGTACCGTCGTGCTTAAGAGATGTGAAAGAGTAGAAGTGTTTGCCTAACGTGGGGAACTTAGATCTAAGCTCGTATTTGACGATAGGATCTTCCAAATAACTTTACGCCAATAGATGGAAGAAGCAAAACGTGACTGAACTTACAGTAATACCCTCAAGTGCAAGAACTCTCCGAGAGGAAAGGGAACACAACAGCAGCGGCGAAATAAGTATTCTCAAGGGTGATTGATGGGGGGAGAGGAAAGGGAGGGAAGGAAGAAGAAGATCATGGCGAGGAATTTTTCTGATGAAAAATTCCCCAAACGTGATGAGAAGTCAGGTGATAAAAGAACAGAAACTCCTCTCGTATATCATCCGTGTGTGTGTGTGTGTGTGTGTGTGTGTGTGTGTGTGTGTGTGTGTGTGTGTGTGCGTGTGTGTGTGAGGTACCGGTGGAAGTAATCAAGGTGAAGTTACAGCATTCCCTGACTGACACGAGCTGTGTGTGTTAACGATAAGAATTGATCGACCAAAAAAGCTCCTGCGAGATTACACCGATCTCGTGAAACAAGGTCTTGTTGTACTCTTTCTGAGCTGCTGTGATTGACTTCCCTGCCATATTTGATTTCCTAACAGATCCTCTTTTTTTTGATTTTACCTTTTTGATGTAAAGTGAAGCTTCATTAGGCCTCCGAGACGTAAGGTTTATTATGTGAGTTGTTGTGAGTCATTTGAATATGCTGTGGGCTGCTGGATTAGAAGGAGGGAGTAGGCAAGTGTGTGTTATTCATCAAAATAAAAGGATATGTCTGGGGGTATAGAGACATACCTTTGTGATATATATATATATATATATATATATATATATATATATATATATATATATATATATATATATATATATATATATATATATATATATATATATATAATCATTGATGTGTATGCGAAGACAGCATATTGCAATCAATAACGCATAATAACATCCCCTTAAGGTAGATATGAAAAAAAAGGAAACAATGTATAAGATGTCGCGACCCTGACATATGTATCCTCAAGTTTCTTTCTATACCTGATTACACACCACAAGGTATCTTTAGTATGGAGAGTTATGGACAAAGAAGGGAAGAAGGAGGGGCGGGGGGGCACATTATCTTGTACAGTCTCATTTGCATCAGTTGTTATTTTTTCGTCACTGTGTCCACAAGATGGGCATTGATTTCACTCGTCCATCAAAGCGAGACTTGTTATAACCCACTGGGCAAAAAAAAAAGAGGACAAAAAAATTATCAGGTAGGGAAATGTATATATGTGTATATAATTCTGAGGTCAGATTATATATATGAATGTCTAGAGGCTCCATACGTATATCAGGTGATGGGGAGGGGTGGAGGATGATGGGGAGGAGTGTAGGGTGATGGGGAGGGGTGTAGGGTGATGGGGAGGCAGGTTTACCCCTATATCGTAGTTAGGGTTGAGTACGTAGGTTTGGAGGCGTTGTATAAGGCCAGCCACACACCGCCTGCCCGAACAGCCAACAAACAACTGGGTGGTAACCTACGTACACCACCACTCCAGGAGACGGCAGGAGGCGAACCGCTCCTCCGTTGGTTCCTCCACCTGCTCAGTGGAAGGTTTGGAACTCGTCGCGTGGTTACCATTTACGTCAGACTGTTTGCTTGCCTTACTGGGTTATTCAGGTGGCGGCCCGCGGGCCAATTCCGGCCCCTGAGCGGTTTTTCGTGGGCCCTTTGAGACTCAGAGGAATGAGAATAGATTAATGAAATTTATTTACTTATCTAAGTACTTACGAAATCTTAAATGAATAGATTTTTCATTGTGCTCTAGGCTGCGCTCTTTTGATTATATATATATATATATATATATATATATATATATATATATATATATATATATATATATATATATATATATATATATATATATATATATATATATATATATGGACAGCAATACAGTACTTACATACAAACGAGTGAGCTAACTGTATTATATGGTGCTTAAAATGATGTACAGTACACATATACGTGTATTGTTTAACAACTTTCCCCATCATGAATCCATAGATGTAGGGAAATCGTTGTTGCCCCGCCTGTTACTAACTCTGCCACTGTATAAAGCAGGAGTTCGATGACTTGGAAAGTTATCATAGTACATCCCTCGAATTAAAACCCTCTGTGTCATTATACATGGATAGGAGTATGTGGGGTGCGGAGATGTGTTTAAATGTACGCGCGACAGACAACACTGCCTCGTTATCCTGCTGTTAATATCTTGCTGGAGTGGACTGTGAGTGTTAAAGTGTGTTGTGCTCTGGCCTGGAGTAAAAAAAAAAAAACATGACAGGTTGTACAGGGGAAAGTACAACACCCCTTTCATCGGGTGTCATAACTTGGCCGGCTAAATAGCGGTTGTGCCCGTTGCACACATCGTGTGACAAGGAACTGTACAAGATTATTTTCATTACGGAAGTGTACTAGAGTTGAGGACATGTCATGTCGTCTTGCTGATTTTGTCCTCTGGTACATGTCTAAGATTACATGCATGGAGGGACTATGACGGAATTTATATGGGCATAAAATAATATTTTGTGCTGTTGTTAACGATTCGCCAGTCCCCCTACCATCACTTGAGCCCTCGTTGCAACACTTCCACTCCTACATTTCTTCTTTCCCCTTTTTGAAAGATTTTACGAACAGTTATCATGTTGTGTGTTGTCATTATATCATCATGATGACTGACAGGTTGTGTCCTCGTTCCTGTGTAGGGTCATGCACAACACAGGCACCACATCTTTGCAGACAATCGTTGTTGAGTTTGTCTTCATCCACTCTTCTACATTTCACGGTTTTACTTTTCTTCCTTTTGCAGGCGGTCACAAGACTGTATTATACGTAGCCTGTGATAGATAATATATACTGTCATTATATTTTGCTATGTTGCTTATGTACAAATTTTAGATATATGTTAAGTTTACCTGATATGTTTGTATTGTGAGATATTTGCAGCAGTGTAGTTGTCTGATTGGTTTATATCATTGCTGAATGTTTCGGTTTGGTTCAATATCCCAGTCCCACAGCCACACAACACAAGGAAAATATTAGGCCTCCTTGTCTGGCCACGGAGTGCACTGGCCTCCTTGTCTGGCCACGGAGTGCACTGGCCTCCTTGTCTGGCCACGGAGTCCACTAGCCTCCTTGTCTGGCCACGGAGTCCACTGGTCTCCTTGTCTGGCCACAGAGTCCACTAGCCTCCTTGTCTAGCCACGGAGTCCACTGGTCTCCTTGTCTGGCCACGGAGTCCACTGGCCTCCTTGTCTGACCACGGAGTGCACTGGCCTCCTTGTCTAGCCACGGAGTCCACTGGCCTCCTTGTCTAGCCACGGAGTCCACTGGCCTCCTTGTCTAGCCACGGAGTCCACTGGCCTCCTTGTCAAGCCACGGACTCCACTGGCCTCCTTGTCTGACCACGGAGTTCACTGGCCTCCTTGTCTAGCCACGGAGTCCACTGGCCTCCTTGTCTAGCCACGGAGTCCACTGGTCTCCTTGTCTAGCCACGGAGTCCACTGGTCTCCTTGTCTGGCCACGGAGTCCACTGGCCTCCTTGTCTGGCCACGGAGTGCACTGGCCTCCTTGTCTGGCCACGGAGTCCACTGGCCTCCTTGTCAAGCCACGGACTCCACTGGCCTCCTTGTCAAGCCACGGAGTCCACTGGTCTCCTTGTCTAGCCACGGAGTCCACTGGCCTCCTTGTCAAGCCACGGACTCCACTGGCCTCCTTGTCAAGCCACGGACTCCACTGGCCTCCTTGTCTGTTTAATCTTGCTGCTCAGCTGAGGAACACGGTGACTGACATCGACTTCTAATTCCTCGAGTCACGACGGCACAACCCTTGGGACAGGTCGTAGGCCAAGGGTCGTACCGTCGTGACACGAGGGAATGAAAGTCGTCTTCATCCCAACGGTCGTAACGCAATGTTCAAAGATCGTACCTGCGTTCTTAAGGATCGGGGTATAGTGCTCAAAGATCGCACCGTCGTGCTCAAGTGTCGTATCGTCGTTCAGTTGTCGTATCGTCGTGCTCAATAGTCGTATCGTCGTGCTCAAGGGTCGTATCGTCGTGCTCAAGGGTCGTATCGTCGCGCTCAAGTGTCGTATCGTCGTGCTCAAGGACCGTAACTTCAAGTTCAAGGTATCGTACCGTCGTTCTCAAAGATCGCACCGTCGTCCTCAAGGATCATACTATCGTCGTGCTCAAGGATTATCCCCTCGTACTCAAAGATCGGACTGTCATCCTTAAGAATCATCAAGTTTAGCAAACTAGTCTCGATGCCTCATTCTCTTCCCAGTCATAGTCTCTCTCACACCTGAAACTTGCATCATAAAGTCTGAATTCACTGCAAGTCGGTTCAGAAGTTTGAAATGGTAGTGAATAGCCCTTTGTCGCCTATAATAAGGACATTAGATGTGGATTTTTTTGAGTCCGGGCGACTGATTGTCTTGAACATTGATCAAGAATAACTTAGTTATGTTGATAATATTGTCTGCAATTCGTAAGATATTGAGAATCTTGATAAATTCCGGAAGAACTTGGTCTACCATTATTCAGTGATCAGTACAGTGCAATATAAAACAGTCAAGTAATTAGTGATTTCTTCTATATTCTTCTGAACCCTTCATATTTACAATCCTAAATTCATTAGCATTGAAGCAACTAAAACTTAGGAAATAGACTTAAAGTAACCCAAGCCCTTGATAACACATATACTTGAACTTGTCCAATAAAACATTGCAAAACCATAATCCAAATAACCAAGAAATTTTGCTGCGTTTTAGAGAAATTTTCTTGGAAGTCCTCCACATCAGAGACCTTTGAGGTCAGCGTTTCTTTCAAGAGCTAAAGTAAACTCAGGAACCTGCATATGGAGAATACCCCAAGTAATTCATATGTACCAAATTCCATGTAAGGAATGCAAGAAGTTGTGTATTGGGCAAACAGACAAAACCTTGGAAAGAGATTAGAATAAAATGTCTGCACTATTCAAGCTAGGGAAACTATTTTACTAATTCATATGTTCGTGTGAAGTGATTTCAGGCATATCAGTTAGGGACAGTGTAAGTGAAGTCATTCCAAGTAAACCTTTTTGTCCAAAGGAGTATAACTGAAGCTGTATATTTTTGTTTTCCTTTTCATGTCGAGGTCTTCAGTAAATCACACAAGTCCTCGTGGGCTCCTCGCCTTAAATGAAGCATAGAAAAAAAAAAACGAACGACATAGAAAAGAAGGATGAAAAGATGATTGATATATGAATTTCTAAGGAAGGGATTAAGTTGCCTTTGACAAAGGTATTGGACGTAGCTGTTAGGAAATGAATGAATGTAGGGAAACTGATCCAAAGTTTAGGGATCCAGGTGGAGGTATACGGGCCACACAGAGGTTCACCTTTGTGTTGCCAACGACCACACGTTAATCTCGTGATGTCGTGAGTGGCTTTGTGGAGATCTGTGTGGTGTAGGTGATGGTGGGGGCGCGCCTAAACACAGCCCAGGTGTTCATCCTCCCATTCCAGGGTGATCGATAAATGGTTGGTTACTTGGCTTAGGCTGGTGTGTGTGTGTGTGTGTGTGTGTGTGTGTTTGTGTGTGTGTGTGTGTGTGTGTGTGTGTGTGTGTGTGTGTGTGTGTGTGTGTGTGTGTGTGCATACGTCGAAGTAAAGACAAGTTGTATACGTACAGAGTTAAAGAGACGAGGCAACACGTGTGTAAAACTCTCCGCGTAAGACACGAATAGTAATCACACACACACACACACACACACACACACACACACACGTCACACTTAAATTTTATGATGAAAGTAAGCTAAGCCTCTGAATACTTAAAAAAAAAAAAAAAAAAAATACCTTGATTCTAAAACTTCAAGCATTATAAGCTTTCTCCTGAGACGCAACCGATAACCTCCCAGTTTGTGCATACGCTCAGCATCTCCGTATTAACGATGCATTATAGCCTTAGCGTGTGTGTAATCCTCACTATAATTCAATGATCAGAGGCGTGATGAATCACGAACTACGTTTATTAGTATAGCTTTCAGGGAGGTTAAGTGACACGCCGCTGCGTTTGCATGTAAATGATCCTGGCTCTCTCTCTCTCTCTCTCTCTCTCTCTCTCTCTCTCTCTCTCTCTCTCTCTCTCTCTCTCTCTCTCTCTCTCTCTCTCTCTCTCTGCTTGCGCTCTGTTTATGAGTTTGTTCGCGTGTGGTTGATAGTTTGTTTCTGTACTTGGAAAGCATCAGTAGACCATCGAGAAGAGAACACTGTGGTGTTATCTTTGATTAACCCCTTGACGTACCCACAAGGACGTTGGCGAATAGAAAGCACTTAGTGCGATTCCTGTTACGATGTGGAAGTGCAATTTTACTGTTTGTATATTATTTAGTCTTTGATTAGATTCCGCTTAAAGAGGTATGGATCGGTAGAATTCAGCCTCAAGAGTCATTTCTACATATCTTCAGGTTATGTGAAGTATGGCTAAGTGAACGCTGCCGTTGCTACAGTGTTCCACAACTGTTCGTGCTGTGTAAAAAATCTTCACTGAAATATCTATAAATACTAAGTTATCTTTATCATTGTGGTTCTTCAGTCATATTTCTTTTAGCTCCAGGCTCATAATTACCTGTTTTAACGAGTTAATGATGAATTTTATACTCAATAATTAGATTTTTTCTTTATTCTTTTTGTGGTTTTGTTACAGTCTATTCGTGTTTCTATCAAAGTTCCTGATACCTGGAGTAGGTGGTAACAGAGAGACATCAGCTTACCTACACGTACAAAGATTCACCCCTTCATCTTCCACCTCGAAGACGACAGAACTGATACGTAGTGAGACATGTGTCGACAGAAATACGTAACTCAAACGAAAATAATGAAGTTAATGAAATTCCCAAAATAAGTTCTTGCATAAAATTAGTTTTCCAAACTTTTTAATTACATTTATTCACACACACACACACACACACACACACACACACACACACACACACGCAAAAACACTGCAACAAAAACTAATTACGCGCCAGAGATAAATTTTTTAAGTAAACATCACGTTTAGAATATTTAGCCCATGGCAGTAGTAGCATGTGTACCGTGAAATACTTCCTTGACATTTCCGTCGAAATGTGAGCGATGAGAATATCACCACTTTAAAACCAGACGCGCACTGCACTGCTTGAAGCCAACAGCGTCGGGTCCAGCACACGACACTCTGCATAAGCATGTAGTGATGCACACGACACTCTGCGTAAGCCACGGATCTTAGTATGGAGTGATGTGTGAGGTGATTCGCGCGCTCCTGAGAGATAGCCAGTCGAAAGTGAGCCAGAGGTGGCAAAATTCGTTGCGCACACCTATTCCATAAGTAGATATTAATAATGAGTGTCTGGCATGGGCCGAAGCGTTTTGACGCGTGAGGGAGCGATGAGGAGAAACACAGTGAGACGCTGTGGTGCCAGTCATTGGTCATCCCCGACTCCTGGATGGTATCAGTCTATGATCACCTCTTCTCCTGGCAGAGACCAGTCAGTCAGTCGGTTCCAGTATAGGCCCGGGAGGAGAACAGGTCCTACAAAGACACTCTGAATTACCTGAACGCTGATGGCTTTGCTGTAAGAATTACCTGAACGCTGATGGCTTTGCTGTAAGAAGAATATGTGTGTTAGACTGTTAGTGACCTCTCTATACTCAAGATCTCTGGGTTTTTACTCATTTTTCGTCCACATCCAAAAAGGATAGAGAAGTGAGATTCTGTCAAGGGGAATTTTCGTCCACATCCAAAAAGGATAAAGATACGAAATTCTATCAAGGGGAATTGTTGTCACTTGTGTTAGAATTTCAAAGGAACTGCTAAAGTCCACAATGACATAGAGCAGATGAAATATTGATCATCGGTTTGATCACTTCTTCCGTGTCATATCACCGAGCTCATGATTCCCTGAGGCCGAATGTATGGTTTTCAGGGCCTTCCTGATCGTCATCAGGTAACTGAAACCCACCTCATGTCTTTGTTCACAGATCTGGCCCTTTCTTTGCTCATATCTGCAACATTCTAGCCAACCCTCTTCCCAGCTTTCTAATTCCTGTTTGTTCTAACTCGTGCAGTGGTGAGGGAGACAGTATGTAGACTGACAAAACACATATTTCTTCAAGAAGAACGACGCATCGTGCAATACTTAGAAAGGTATTCGCCAGTATTTTTCACAGTAATAGGTTTATTAAGTAAGAATTTCTAATGTACTTAAATCGGTAATAAAAAGTTTTCGTCAGACTAACAACTGTATTAGTGGATGTGTGAGAAAGTTTATATCTCTATCGAAGTAAAAAATGCATATCATGTTACTATTTTTTTGAAAACTAGATGTCCGTTAAAGACGTAACACCGAAGGAAAATGAGACATGATGGTAAATCAGATAAAAAGTATTAGAGAAAAAGAAGAAAGAAATCATCTTTTATGAGTATTATACTTGCCTGTCTTATGTGAGTAGTTACCAAGTTTTGCGGTTCATTTACACCTTGGGGCAGAATGAGTATGTCCATCATACCCTTTGAGTAGTGTGATGGCTTGAAGATAGACGAATGTGAGATGCATCCATATGTGAATGTATCGATTATTACAAAAAGTATATTCATACATCCCCATGCCGTGTATATATATATATATATATATATATATATATATATATATATATATATATATATATATATATATATATATATATATATATATATATATATATTGCGCGTGATCAAATATATTCGTATACTCCTATGAGTCCACGGGGAAAATGAAACACGGTAAGTTCCCAAGTGCACTAATGATGTGATTATCATACGAAAGTGCACTTGAGAACTTATCGTGTTTCATTTTCCCTGTGGACTCATAGGAATATATATATATATACATATATATATATATATATATATATATATATATATATATATATATATATATATATATATATATATATATATATATATATATATATATATATATATATATATATATATATATATATATATATATATATATATATATATATATATATATATATATATATATGCATTTCTGGTTATGGAAGTACATGTACATATGCATATCTACAAAAATCATGCATTTTTTTTCCTCACAGTACCAGTAGGTGTATTAAAAACATGATGCATATGGACGAATTATGGTTGTTTGTATATTGTCATGGTATATATTTTTAGTCTCTCTCTCTCTCTCTCTCTCTCTCTCTCTCTCTCTCTCTCTCTCTCTCTCTCTCTCTCTCTCTCTCTCTCTCTCTCTCTCTCTCTCATTTATTGAATAAATGATTGTAAATATAATGGGGCGGTGAGGACTACCCAAAGTGCGTTGCAATGTGACCAACGAAGGCCAGAGAGAGGGAGAGAGAGAGAGAGAGAGAGAGAGAGAGAGAGAGAGAGAGAGAGAGAGAGAGAGAGAGTATCAGACTTTGACAATTAAGTTTGGTTCTTTTGTTGTGACAATCATTTTACTTTATCCTTGGGGTCCACCGACCTACCGGGACCCACTGTGTGTGTGAGAGAGAGAGAGAGAGAGAGAGAGAGAGAGAGAGAGAGAGAGAGAGAGAGAGAGAGAGAGAGAGAGAGAGAGAGTCGGGGTCATAACCTCACCCTCGCTTGAGGTCATACGTACCTAAATCAGGGACGACAGTAAACGGAAATGAGGTTCCCATCTCAGCTGCCCCTTGTAGTCCCGTGTATGACACACAGGGATATATACGGTAGATGACTGTGGCTGTCGTGAATTTAGGGAGAGTATATGTATCCCATTTGTATACAAGTACGGTGTTTGAAGAGTATCGAACACCATCATTGTAATCAATCCATCAAATCGTATTAGGTAGGAGACTTGAGTTACATTAACATCAGTGACGAGAGTATAATAGAATTGTCTCTCTTGAGAGAATTTCTTCGAGGAGCATTATAATGATTATATTCTTTATGCTATTACGTTTTTAGTTATGCATGAGACTGATGTGGATGTGTTTAAAGTAACCGCCGCTAAGGAGAGGATGAATGATAAGCACTTACTCTTTGACAATCTATTTGGTTCCTTTTCTCTATAAAGTGTCCTTCAGTCAGTGTTTGGCCTTGGAGGGCTGGTAAAGTAACAGCAGGATTTCCTCGTTGTTCGAAAAGTAGCGAAGAACAGTTTCATACCAATATCGCTTATAGATTAATCTGTGTATAAGAAAATGAAACATATGCGGAAGATTGTGAGGGACAGAGACGGAACTTCTGCTACAACAAGCGGTCACTTGCTTGACCGAGTCTGCCATTCCACGTCCGTTTGCTTTCTTCTTTCCCTCAGCACAGAACTCGGTAACGAATGATGGTAGCAAGTCCCATCGTTTGATATGATGCCTCAGCCATCTCTTATCGTAGCTCTACTTTTGTCCTCAGGCCAGTGGGTCGTGGGACCAGCCCACGATCAGGTAAATAAAGTCCATAATGGAAGGTGGAATTAACGGTGGTTTTCGAGAACCAAACTAAAGTTCTTTTTTGTGGAGAGAAAGTTGGTCTTCGTCTGATCACTTCTCTGCCTGTAAGCTAGCAAAAAAAGAAAATGTTCAAACTGACCTTTATACATAGGTTGCATAGCTTATATAAGTTAGTAATACAGAAGGGGATACGGTCAAGGAACTTAGGCTGTGGCTTGCTCTCAACGCGGAATGAAGGGACAGAATGAGGCCTTTGATAACCGTCTTACGTGTGGGCGGAAGTAATCACACCTGCTGTAGATCTGCGACGACACTTTTACAAGACTGATGTACCGTTGAAATTGTGGAGTTTGATCCCCAAGTGGCTGCTGTGATTGTAATCTAGTAGTATGGAGGAGATTTATAGATGAGAACGTTACAGTAGCGAGTCAGGCATTTAAGGAATCAGCATCAATCTCTTGACCCTTCCCTGCACGCTCCAAGGTTCTGGACTCAGTAAAGTCTGTTAGCTTGTCTCCCTCACGCTCTGCTTCCAGTTTTCCGTACGTTAGAAAGTTTTTTTGAGCCTGTCTGAGGATGCTGATTCTTGTGGTGCTTTCGAGAGGTTCTTTCTTGTGGAGGAGAATTTTCTGATTGGGAAACAGTTGGGTTTCGTGGTTATAAAGATTTTGCCTTGATTTGTAAATTTCCCGCGGGATATACTTGTATTATGTACAGATACAGATGTGGGATGACGATGGAGTTGATCTTATATCAATTAGAATCGTACCCTGTTCTCGGTGTGAGTTTTGCATTATAGGAAGAGTTAATGTTTTAAACATGCATGGAGATCTGACCCATTGTGCAAAATCATCGTGAGTGTGTGTGTGTGTGTGAAAGGGAGCAATTGTGAAGAATAGAAAAGGCTCACAGACATTAATTTAATCATTACCCACTAATCATTAATCAGCAACCATTGTGTTCTTAGGTGTCTCTAAATATTAGGTTTGATATTTTTTTCGGAATTATAATTGGAAGTTGCGCTGACGCTAGCTAGTTTAATCATTAATCACTCCATGATTGGATTCCTTGTGTCGTGTAGAACAAAACAAAAGAGTTTTAGCAGTGTGCTTCCCTTCCTCCGTCCTCACCAGCGATGTGGACCATGATAACACGGGTTCCTCAGCGCTACACCAACACCTCTGCTGTAGCGTTCAAACGGTTGGTACATACCCGAGCACCGTGTTCAGCTGGTGTAGGTCGTTCTATATAGATATGTATCATACAAACCTCCAACAGCCAGGATCGAACCGGGACCCCTGTGCAACAGGCGGGAGGTTTGTATGTTCTATGAGGGTGCACGTTCTATATGCACTTTGTTCGTATATATATATATATATATATATATATATATATATATATATATATATATATATATATATATTTTTTTTTTTTTTTTTTTTTTTTTTTTGTCGCTGTCTCCCGCGTTTGCGAGGTAGCGCAAGGAAACAGACGAAAGAAATGGCCCAACCCCCCCCCATACACATGTATATACATACGTCCACACACGCAAATATACATACCTACACAGCTTTCCATGGTTTACCCCAGACGCTTCACATGCCCCGATTCAATCCACTGACAGCACGTCAACCCCGGTATACCACATCGCTCCATATATATATATATATATGTATATATATATATATATATATATATATATATATATATATATATATATATATATATATATATATATATATATATATATGTGTGTGTATATATATATATATATATATATATGTGTGTGTATATATATATATATATATATATATATATATATATATATATATATATATATATATATATATATATATATATTAAAGTACATGACAGTGGCTTTGATGACGAGTAAAAGATTAATATGTGGTGTATATTCCTCGATCAAAAAGAAATCCGCTTTTTACTTCACTATCATCAGGGATAACCATTGATATACCAGTGTCATTATAGCAGTTTCATCTTCGTCTGAGTCTGTTACTTGATATCTTAGAAACCTGATATTGCAACAAGAGATCAGTAATGCTTTCTGCTGCTGTGCATACCACATCCTTTCTCATATGGGTGTATAAAGATGTTCAAAAGCCATAGGGCTAATTGCTCTGTGTCGGCAAGTAAAGATAAAAGGGAATAGATGCAGAAAACGACCATTGAAGACGCTTGATGGGGGATTTTCTTTTCTTTTGTTGACTTCAAAGGGGCTTGGAAGGGCATTTTATCCCCATGTAATTGTGTGATGAGGTAATTTCACCAGTTAGATACATGTATACTTCTTGTCGTAATCCGCTACGATAAGTGAGGCGCCATTCACAACGGTATTTGAGAGTTTACGAGACAGAGGAAGGGACATCAGGAGATGCAGACTGGCCGCAAACAAATACGTCACCGTCCGACTTTAAAAAAAAAAGAAAAAAAACAACCCAAGTTTGAGCTTAATATAATCGAGAGCAGAGCGCCACGGCGAATCTTCGACCAACGACGACCCTTCATTCCGTAATAGGTAACCCGATTACACCTGAGTTCGTAAACCGATTACCGATACGTGGTAAGCCGATAGAGCATTCTCGGCGCAGCGTCCCGTGATGTTTCCGATTTTACGAAGTACCAAGTTTGGGTCGTGTGGAGTGTGTGTGGCGTTGACGAACACAAGGTACGGTCGCAGTGTCGAGGGTGTGGGAAGACTTGATGTGGAGGAAAGCTCTAAGGGCCTCAAATCATATAGTTTGAGTGCTTGGACGCACGCAGGTGCGAGCGAACGCACTCTCCGACAAACGAACATGCACACGCGCGCGTGTAAACGTCATACCCAAGGTGTTCATCCTCCCCTACGGACTGGTCGAGAAGTGGGTACCTGGCTTGGGCTTGTGTGTGTGTGTGTGTGTGTGTGTGTGTGTATACTATGGATTTAAGATGATACATATGCAGCAGGGTAAGAGACGGGGCAACACTAGTGTAAAACTCTCCCGCCGTATCACACACACACACACACACACACACACACACACACACACACACACACACACACACACACACATACACACACATATATATACTTACACCCATAAATCCCTACATATATTACCTGCATACGTTTACACAGGGTGTTGATGGAGTGCAGGGGTCGCTGGTTCGATACCCGGATCTGGTGGTCCTCATAGCTATGGTATTTTGCCCTCACGCGGCCCAGGTGTAAATGGGAACACTCTCATCCGCGAAGGTAAACAGAAGACCCTGTATGGTAGGCCTATCGTACACTATGGGACGCTTATGGCTCGGGCGATGGAGTGGAGCGCCTACGAATTAGGATTCTGTGTCCCATATGCTACCATTTGACACGACACGCATACACCCACACACGCACCCACGCGCCGTCTCACATACGAGACGTAGGCTTGGGTATGTATATGTGTGTATACATAGGGTTGAGACATGGTATGTGTATAAGGCTAAGAAACGAGGCAATACGAGCGAGAAACTCTCTCCCCGTAGCACATAAGGAATGTAATCACACACATATGGTTATGTATTTGGCTATGTAGGTTGATTGGCTCTTCGTCGTAAAATGTACGACTGTAAGGACGTATTATTACGTCTCGTGTGTGTACTTCATTTTACAGATGCTATTGTGTGCAAGCCTTATATCTGCATGTGTAATTGCGTATTTGTAAGTACTTATATATGCGGTATTGAGAGAGTTTTACGCTCATAGGCCCCATCAACTGAACATCTTATTTTGGGTACGGATACGTGCGTGTGTCCTTGCGTGGGAGCACGTGCGTGTACGTACATACTTGGCTATTGGCTATACGTTTACCAGCTGAGGATGACGGCCCATAACTGTGCATGACATTCATATCTACATAAATTCTCAACACATGTCTCCTGCCGATCCAGTAACAGGGAAGAAGATTGGATGCTGAGAACTTTCTCTCCCATTTCCTTCCATATTTTTACTCTCAGTTTCTTGTGCTCGCACCTTTGATATCATACCTGTTAAGGCTAATGAATAGCAAAACATGATATCAAACCGATCGATAGTAATCGACAAACGAAGTGATGACTGACCAGGCAAAGACGCTGTTTACGAACGGATCACCTTCGACAACAAAGACGTCCAGGAGACTATATAAGTTCCGAGTGAGGGAAGCGTTTGTGTCTCAGTCACTACGCACACACCGCCAGCCTACCAGCCCAGCCCATCCTCCACGCAAGTGAACGTCATTGGTCCTCCTCCTCCTCCTCCTCCTCCGACGTACAAATAACGTTCCTTGCGTCTTCCAAGACCTCACGACCCATTAAGACATACATACAAGATACGTAAGAAGAAGAGATGACAAGAAAAGGGCGGCGGAGGGGAAACCATTTCTCCTGCACGTTCTTCATCTGGGATCTTCCAATCTACGTTATACCGCCACTCCGTCTGAGGACCCCGAGGGTGTCTGTGTGCCATAGACCCGGGCCATCTTCGGGAGTAGGGAGGGAGTAATGGCTTGCCCAGACAGCCCGTGATAACCCGGAAATCAGGCGTCCGGTGGACAAGGAGAGGAGGACCCTGGCCGGCCCAGACACGCTACAGGCAGGACCCGAGGCCAGTAGTACAGTGCCACTCTGGCCATCAGTTGGACGGGTCACTGGCCCGAGGGAGGTACATAGGAGTAGGAGGGAGGGAAGGAGTCGCACGGAGAGAGATGGGAAGTGAGGAACGATGGGTGCGGTTGGTAGAGGCTGTGGAGGAGAATTCGATGAAGAGAGAGAGAGAGAGAGAGAGAGAGAGAGAGAGAGAGAGAGAGAGAGAGAGAGAGAGAGAGAGAGAGAGAGAGAGTCCTTCCTGATTACTGGGGTCGTCTCGTCACGCCGGGGTGTGTGTGTGTGTGTGTGTGTGTGTGTGTATTTTTTCGTGGTGGTTGTGACGGAGTTGCCGTGCGGGGCTGCCTGCCACGCTACGTGATTATGGTTTCCTGAGTGTAATTGAGTTATGGAAATATGATATCAGTCCTGGAGTTGTGTTACGGAGGACCTCAACACACACACACACACACACACACACACACACACACACACACACACACACACACAGATATATATACACGGAAAATAAAAATCTTATCAAAAACAACTAATGCATAAAATTTGAATCGGAATTTTATAAATATCACAAATGCCTTTAGTTGGAATTGAGTTCGATAAGCAGAGGAGATATTTAACTTGGTAGTGGACTAGTTTTACCAACTTTCCTTTTAGTCTGGCCATATACTTACTGGACTGGTAATAGGTTACTGACAGAGGATGTATGTGTGATTATGAGAAAAGCATTGTGCATAGTTTATTCCTGAAGAAAATACAATGTGGTTTAACCTTGAGATGGGTAGGTGACGGAAATATATATATATATATATATATATATATATATATATATATATATATATATATATATATATATATATATATATATATATATATATATATATATATATATATATATATGTGTGTGTGTGTGTGTGTGTGTGTGTGTGTGTGTGTGTGTGTGTGTGTGTGTGTGTGTGTATAATAGTTTCTTATTTCAAGCTGTTTGAAGCAAACTATTTAAACTTTAATTGAAGCATTGCAGTAACTGGTTACCCAATTCAGAATACTTACAGTTTACGTAGTTGTGGATCTTATATACACGATGGGATTTTAGATGGTAAGATGTTCTTCATGTACTGCCCTCCGGGAAGTTAGGCTACAGCCTCGTCTGAACTGTACATACTTCAGAAGTTCGGCGTCTTGTCATGGATGAGAAAACTTTTCTCTTACTGGAGTCATTTTAAGGAAAGAGTATGTGAGGTAATTTTTTCCTCGGAAAAAAAATATCATATTTGTTGGTCACTGAATCTATGTAGAAGTGCTTCATAAACGACGTTTTTTTATATTTTTTTGTTTATCATAGTTGAGATTAACTCCCGTGTGAGGATAAATTACAATGAAAGGATGTTCTCGTGGCTTTAAAGGACAAAGTCGACGTAATCATCATGTTAGCACTGTATTCAAGAGGTCAGCCATGAACATTATGCAAACTATGCTGTAGTAAACTGTAGTATCCCATAGACCCTTTATTAGTGACGAAGACGAATATACGGAGGAGTCTCAAATTTTTGAAAAAACTGGATGATAGATGATGTCCTTCATATATCTATTTAGCCGCTGCTTCTGGTGCACTGGTCACTCAGTCTAAGGAAATTTACATTCGGGTTTCATATGATTCAGATCCGTCTAGGGAATCAATGTCTTTTCATGTTACCACATTACCTATAACCACCCCTACATGCTCCCTGACCTGCATACGGTGAAGCACTACTCACAATGGCAATAAATACCATTCAATGTTGATCACGGTTGATGAATATTCTCATTTGTACAGCGTGTATTATGTTCGAGGGGATCGGAGGCACCAGCACCGCGATACAGAACACCAGAGGACAGACGCCCGTGGAAATGGACGCTGGAATTGAAATGTGATGAACAATTTACTGTTTATTGCACCCGATATTGGGATCCATCAATTGCTAAAGTGGACGGCGGCTGCATAAAACCACAGCGGCAGCGGCGGGAATATTCCCCGTCAAGTTTTTGAATCGGGAATAGAAATAATGATACGGGCAAAATCCCCCGCTAATTGATAGCGCGTTAATTCGAACTTTACAATCAGTCAAAAAAAAAAAAAAGAATAGGGAAAAATAAACTGCGCCGTTTTATGTTGTGGATCTATTATGCATCCCTTTTATGGGGTCCTGCAGCTTCAGGTCTGCGCTGCAAGTAGGAGAAGGGGTAAAGATTAACTCCCTTTAGAGCAAAATAGTTTCTCGACTGGGTTATACTCCTTTTCATCCACTGACGACGATACAGCCTCGTCGAAGGTGTGTACCGCATGGAGGCGGAGTACAGTAACATCCCTGAATGTTTCAAAAGCGCGTTGTATGTCTAGCATTACAGTAATGGGAGACTGACCTTTGACTATCACTTACGTCTTCTGGTCTCACACATCACTATAAATGGACCAGGAAGAGCAACAATGCGATCTGTCTTGAACAGTTTCATTAAACAAAAAAAAGAATGAAAACGAGGTAAGTGATTTTTAATGGGTGGACTTATATAAAGTATCTTGAGTAAAATAGTATATCAGATCAGTCCTTATCAATCCATTAGGAGGAAGATACGACACTTGCGAACGATTTTACGACTTTTTGAACACAACGGTATGATCCTTGTGCACGACATTACGACCCTTGAAGCAAGGTTTTATGTCCGTCAGGTACGACGGTGTGACCTTTGTCTTGACCTTCATATGTCAGGTCAAAGGTCACGCCGTCATACCTAAGGGTCGTACATTCGTGCTCAAAGGTCATGATGTTGTGCTAAAGGGATGAAACATTTGCTGTACGTAGTATTAAATTCCTTTTTAGTTGAACGTATTTTTTTTTTCGAATTCTCGCATATGTCTACGTTCTTATTATACATCACTATTGCCTTATAAGTCTTAAGTTCTCTCGATGCTGCAGGACAAGCAATGATAACTATGTATTTGCCTACATTTAGTTGAAGGTTCATACGTATGTGTATACGTAGTGCCAGTAGCAATTAAGACGAACTCTTGTGTATTCCTTTCGTGCGAAAGAAACGAATTTTTCATTTATATTTAGCTAAATAAACCGCACGTACGTCCCATGATTTCGTACACACACACACACACACACACACACACACACACACACATGTATATATATATATATATATATATATATATATATATATATATATATATATATATATATATATATATACTTGTGTGTGTGTGTGTGTGTGTGTGTGTGTGTGTGTGTATGAGAAAGCCTTATCAGTAAAATAACCTTAGTTCAAGATGAAGTAACCCCTGGTGGCGGTTTTATATACCACGCAGTGTGTGTCGAACTCATCAACATTTTAATTGGTCTTCTGTGACGTGAGTGGCTTCGTGCCAGCCAGCACTTCAAGACAGCACCAGAGGTAAAAAAAAGGGAAAAAAAGAAAAAAAGAGCTCATTTAAGCACGATGGTTGAACCCTTGGGTGTGATGGTCTGGTCTCTGACCTGACACTTAAAAAGTTAGGTCAGAGGCCAAGACATCATACCCAAAGATCGAACCATCATGGATGAAGGAGCAATTATGGCAGACGATGTAAGCTGTGATCCAAAAAAAAAGAAGAAAGAAATCTAGTCATGTTGCGTCTGTCGCAATCAGGATGAGGCATTAAGAGCCACGTTCTTTCGTGTCTTATGAATCACGAAGAAATACGAACACGAAAATGAGAACTTTGCCTCAACAGTTGACACAGAAGCTCAAAATATTAAGTTAACACATACTCACTGAGGATCATATTGTCATATTTTTCTTATGCCTTTCTGTCACCACTTTGCTCCACACTGTTCGTCCAACACCCAGTGCGCGCATTCCATCGTATCTATTGGCACACCGGTTACCCATCGTCGTTTTCCTAATCCCCCCCAATGAAAGGTGCTTGAGCGATGCATATCTTTCTCCTTCTCACCTTCATTCCATTCATATCATCCTTGCTCCATGAATCTTTCCATAACTCGTCCTATACATTTCCATTATAACATTAGTGCATTCAATCTCATTTCCTTCCCTCCAATCTGTTATTGCTTCTCCCCTCCGAAAACCAGGGTGGATTTTGCCGCCAGTACATTACGTCTGGCATTTATTAACTCTGCATTATACTTCCTTCATCTGTTTAGAACATCGCTCACCTAACAAGGAATCTTACATTCTCCTGCGATGTATATATATATATATATATATTTTTCATTCCCCGCTTGAGAGGTGGACTGGCCTTCACTACAGAGACATTCTGTAATCTCTCTTTATTCCTCCTTGCTTAAACTTGGACTCCAGCGTTACAGTTACTGATAAAAAGCAGAAATTTTCACGCTCTCCAGTGAGGCCGCGTGGATGGTCATATAACTCAGGCTCGGGCAATATAACAGTCGATAACAGATTAGGGAGTGAGGATAGAAAGGACCAGTATAAGGAGGGCATATTATCGGACTTTCATCTAATAATGCATCGTTTTATGGGTAGGGGAGAGAGAGAGAGAGAGAGAGAGAGAGAGAGAGAGAGAGAGAGAGAGAGAGAGAGAGAGAGAGAGAGAGAGGAGGCGATCTTGAGAGATGTAGGTGGAAATAAGATATGAAAAGGCGAAAGATCTGCCGTTGAAAGGTAAGGGATGAGGAACTGTCTTAAAGGCACGTTGTAGGTAGAGAGGGCCATGTCTACTCACTTCAGAGAGACTGGATTAAGGGAAGATGCCATGGGAATGGAGGAGATAAGAGCATTGCATGTATGAATAGCTAGAGAAGGTGTGAATAAATGTTGGAAGAAAACGGAAAAAGGACAAATTTATGGACGACACTGGCGAGATACAGTGTGTGCATATGTTTGTGAGTCTATGTAAGGACAATGCACTACATATTCCGGAGCAGCAGGATTTGAGATTCAAATTCCCTTTTTAACTTAAGAAATGTCAGTGAAAGGTGTTCAAAAAGAGGTAATTCGCGCTGCACTTGGTATTTAGGAAATGGAAAGACGATCTACGGTTTTGATGATAATGATACACAAGGCAAAAATGTTGCCATCAACAGCATGCGGCGAAAGTGGGTTTAGTGTAAGGACAGCAACCTAGTTTTAAGGATAGATGAAGCTTCAAGAAAGTGGTTCATTTAGTGTTGAAAATGTGAGGATCAGAGAGGCGTGTCAGGCCGTCCTCTGTATGTGTGTGTGTGTGTGTGAGTGTGTGTGTGTGTGTGAGGAACTTTACGCAGGATCGTAATGAATGAGACGAGTCAGAACGTTGGATGGGAAAGGCTCCTTGAAGAGAGACTCCTCCTCCTCCTCCTCGTCTTCTGAGGAACACATAGAGGGAACGATCGCATTTGTCGGTGGGGGACGATTGTGCTCCCGGCAGTTACAGTAAGGACTGTGGCTCGTGATAAATGTGTTTGGGACGTTGTGTGATGGAGGCTGACGTAATGGAAATGTCTGAGCAATCCTAAGGAAGTGTTTGAGGAAATATCGACGCGCAGAAATTTCTTGAAAAAAAATATCTGTGAAGCCTATGTTTTGGGGAAGGAGTGAGAATGGCGAAAGCGTGAGGAAAAAGAGACGCAGTTCGGACTGTACGAATATTTGGGTACGAAAGATGAGGACAGTGTTAGGGGCAGTAGTAGTTCCAGCGAGTGTCATAAGCTCCAGAGCTTCATATAAGAGATGTAAGATGGTGGTCTTATGGAAGCTGTAACCTTGGACCTTACCCTTTGGAAGTTGACGTATCTGACGACTTGGATCATTAAATCACGTGGTTTCCATCACATACCTTACTTTCCTTCGGTTGTTTGATTTTGTTTGACATGCACTTTCATACGGTTTATAGATTCCAGGAAACAGTTCATACGAAATTGTGGGCAAGAACCGAAAATACTTATAAATACGTGTAAAGAAATACTGATGTTATAACTTGTGTCCACCAAACCAGTTATTGTTTACCTCAGATGTACTACTAAGTGGGGCAAATGAGACAATGAAAGAAAATATGATAAAATGATAGACTTAAGTAAAAGATATCAAGTATAAGCGAAGGTTGATGGACGATTGGGGGAGACATGTAAGAGAGGCAGTGTCATGGAGAGATGAGAACTGGAGGTATATTGTGAACGGCAATAAGGCTAAAGGAGATTTTCAAGGATATACAAGAGCCATATTATTTACGAAGAACGTCAACTTCAACATGAGATAGCCGTGTTCGTAGTCAGAGTAGATAATTGAGGACAGCGCATTGAAACGTGAAAGACTATTTGTATTAGAAGGTAAGACAACCTTGGGAAAGGGGGTCACAATCTATCCTCTTCCTCCTCCTCCTCCTCCTCCTCCTCCTCCTCCTCCTCCGCGCCTCAGATGCGCTAGCGATAATGCACCAAAAGTTAGTTGCGGTAAGAACCCGTTGTCTTCAAGAACGTTGGCGTATGTTTCGGCTGAAGGGAAGTTGACGGCGACAAGAACGTCGAGAGGGAGAAGTTAAACGTTGGTGTCAACGGTGGGCATCGTGGTGCGAGGTGTCGGCCGTGGCTTTGCTGGCCCGCGTCGCCTAGCGGATAATCATTCGTTCCTCCTTCATGTTTTACGTAAACAGAACTGCGTAAGCCACCGTAGCACCACAGAGTGGAGGGGGAATGAGGTGATATCATTGCCCAACCCTCCAACCTTCCTTTCCGAAAAAAAAAAATAACTTCCCTTTTGCCAGAAAACTTACGTCGTATATGTTTCCTAAAGAGATGGTTTATCTTCACTGACATGCGAGTCCCTTAATTAAACTTGTGAGAGACTTTTTGCTCCTCAGATCCGTAAAAGACGTATATTTAGCAGATGGGACGACATATCACATACACAGAGTAATTACCTTAATGAAGACGAGACTTGAAGCTCAGGAAACGACTTTGAATCTCCCCCTAACAACGTTGCTCTAACCCTTTGCTCTCATTTCTATTACCTTCATACACCTTACCCATACGTACCTCACCCTCGCTTGCCTTAATGGAGTGCGCCTCTCTCCCCCGCCATCATCATATTTCATAGCACATATATCATCTCACCTGCTGACTGCCTTCTCTCCAGCATTGATATATCAAGGATAGTTCTTACGTCAGACGGTACGACCCTTAGGCACGGCGGTAGACCCACTTTGGATATACATATAACTGCATGACCCACCACTTGACCCAATCCTTAAGCTTCACGTCTAAAGTGCAACCCCTAAATTCTCCATCTTTGCATTCCCCTTATGTGCCACTTACCCTCACAACATGATGACGCTCCCTCCCATTTTTAGCGCTCCTTCCTCCACACAACGTTTGGGTATAATTTCCTCCCTGGGATAATGTCTTTGTGTATACAAATTCGTCTACCTCTTCGTCTTCTTTGACTCTCCACATTTTCTCCTTTTCCTGCCTTTTCTCTCTTTATCAACCCATGCTTAGTCTCCTTCATCATTCTTGAGTGGTATTTCTTTCCCTTCAGCAGTTTTAGTCTTCACAGCTTCTCATATCTTGTGGTTTACTTGGTTTGTTATCATCCCGGCATTAAGGACTGAATGAGTTGCTTCTTAACCGTGTTTGTGACCGTCTAGATATCGCCGTAACTTTCAGAATTCCACTAGTTCTGCCACCGTAGAATGTCACGCGATTGAAAGTGGTCATTCGTTGACCCACGATAGTTTGATGCTAGTCATTTGAAAAAAAAATAATCACGAGTGAAAATACAAAATTCCAGTTGCAATTTCAGAGTTAGATTTCTTTCTTGACATCCAACCCGTTTAGAAAATGAAATAAATGGTAGATGGAAGTATTTCTGTAGTAGACTGAAGTATTCATAAAGACATTGTGGGTGTATTATCCCCAAAAGTAAGCAGAGTGATTCTTTGAATCACGAAGAAGTCGTATATTTCAAATATCACATTAGGAGGAATAGGAGGAGAGAGAATGCTACTTCCCACGTATCTTCTTCCTTTGTGTTGGAAACGACGAGTGAGATAGTTATAGAGTCGGGAGGGAGCCAGGGAGGCGGAAATCCTCCCCTCCTATAATAACTTTCTAAAAGGGCGAACAGAAGCTCCGATAAGCGAGGATTTTCGTCCAAGGCTCAAGTCGTTGTTCGTGACCACCTCGCTCAGCTGAGGCGAGCGCGTTTGAAAACAGCGAAAGTAAACGATGGAATTCTTCGAATTATCTTAGTTTTTAATCGATTAATTCATTAACACGTGAGGAAGATCTTGATTGCACTGATTAATTGAGTAATACCCCTCGTGTTCACTAGTGTGCTGTGGGTACAGTTGGAGTTAGGGGTCAGTAGGCCATCCCACACACTCACGGCCTTGCAATGTGCAGACGCGCGTTCCAGATTATTAAGTAGAATCACGAATAGAATTACGAAATTATGATTTATGATTAGGAACGTAAACCAGTTCTTTATCATATTGGGAATGAATGAAGTCACGCGAATGAGGCTATTGTATCAAAGAATGAATAGAAATTCAAGAAGCCAGACACGCACGCTTCGGAACAAGTGAAAATTTCGAGAATGCTTGTTTGCGGGGACGTAAGCTGGCCAAGGTACACACCACTGTCACTCACTCAGAGAATGTCCGGCGGCGGACTCAGTCGGTGTGCCATTATTACCTAGTGCACGGTGCTGGGAGCTGATCATCCCGAAGAACAACCTCGTGTTCATATGAGCAGAGGGAAGGAAAGAACAACTGTTGTCTGTTCCACGCGGTAGAACACGACCTTTGTGCTCGCGAATGATCATCTTTTCGTGTAGACTGATCCTCCGTGTGTAAGACTGTGTGGTCATTACTCCCTGAAGAACCAGGAGGGCGACGTGAGGTCAACAGCTTCAGTGGTTCCTCAAACAAGGTACGGAAGGTCACTGTACTTACTGTGTGTTGTGTCATAGTTTATAGCTAGTTCGTCCTTATCTGTCTACCCATCCAGGTCCCATGGGGTAGATAATGAGCCATTTGTTTGTAAGTGCTTCACTAGTAACGCCAGAAGTTGCGTTGTTGTCTACCTACGTTAAGTGTGAGTGGTGGACACTTGCAGACGCCTATTCCACTTCTCCCCTGCAGGTCGGGGTCCAATATGGGGCGAGGCTGCTTTCTCATGTACGTAGGTTCATGTCCACCTGTAATTCGAGAACAGGAGCATTCCATTATTTCAGGATTTTGTAGTATCTCAAATTAAAACAAACTATTCGAATTAGTCTGTAACTTCAGAAAATTGCTGATTTCATCAGATTTTTTTTTTCCAAGTTAACAAACAGCCCGTTTATGTTCTCTCATTACCTCATTATGTTGCTTGGTTAGTACTTCATAAATGGTCATTCCCAATGAACAAATTTGCCTCTGCTATGCATATATAATTACGTCGCTAATAAAGTGAAAGATATTTCAAATTTAGAAAATTCCTTTTGTGTTTAGAAGTTAATTATGAATCTCGGATAGAGGCATTAATTGTTATTTTTCATCATGTGATCATTTAACTAAACACCCCCCCCCGCCTATGTATGTTGTCTGATCATACAGCAAACCATCGTGTATGATTGATAATCATATGTCATCATGTTTGCCCCTTAGTGGGTATGGCTGGCAGAATTCTTGCCAAGTCATTATCAATAGGTAATGACAATTGGGTTGTTACACACACACACACACACACACACACACACACACATTCACACACACACACATTCACACACACACACATTCACACACACACACATTCACACACACACACACACACACTCACTCACACATACACACACACACACACACACACACAGGTAAAGATGCTAATTTTAGAAAATCGAGCAGATGATTAGAACAAAAGAATCTTAAATCTCATTCGAGGACACAAAGTACTGTCTTTGATGCTATAATGGAGGATTTGAACCACGGAAATCCTCTTGTTTTTCCATTTATTTAGCATCAGACTCTTTGGCAGACAGAGAGCGTCTATAGAACTGACGGGAGTGTTGCCTGAATCACATTAAGAGACAGGAAAGGTTCATGGCATACATGAGCGTAACAAACCGGAGGGTTTCATGGTTCTTGCGTCAGGTGAGAAGGGGGATTCAGGGTTTACCACAGTGTACGGGAAGGTTCCGTACCGTCACGCAAGTTTTCGTGGTATACTATAACAGACGAGAGGTAGTTTACTATTCTAGACTGTACCAGACATGGGATGGTTTTCACGGTTTACTATGCTGGATGGGAGGGGATGTTTCCATGGTTTACTGTATACCAGAGATTAGGGAAGGTTTGTATGATTTGCCATTCCAGATGGGAGGGTAGATTTCCATGGTTTACCACAACAGACGGTAGGGGAAATTTCTACGGTTCACCATATGAGTGAAATACCCATAACTCGCCACAACACTGCTTTTTTGTATAGTTTACCACCCTAAATGCTAGGCTTTCGTGACTCAGTGCTGCAGCTGTGATGGTGCCAAAGTTCATCACAGTATTCGAAGAGAATCCTCAAGGCCTGTCTACACGAGCGTGCCTGATCGGCGGGCTTGCCCGTTAACGGGCATATTTGACGGGCAAACGATCAAATTGCCCGAAAGCCCGCCGAGCGAAATCACTGAGCTGGTGCCCGGTAGCTGGAGTTTCTACCCTGCCAGACGCAAGATGATATCGTGAACCCACAGCAGGCCTTCATCCCACGGCATAGTAGCACAGTGAACATTTAACGATGGCAGCCCAGGATAACTCTAGTGAGCCACCAACAATTTTTTGGTCTAAAGCACTTACTAGTACTTTGATTGACCTTTATCGTAAGAATTCTAATAACTGTGTCTTTCTTCACTATGTATGGCTCCAACTTTGATAACAAGATGTAAAAAGTGCTTACACTCATCCTCAGGTAATTTCTGAAGTCGTGTTCCTCACTACTTTGTAGTTCATGAAGTATTGTTGCAGTGCTTCCAAACATACTTCTTTTCTTTAACCAATCTTTACACCATATCCTTTTATTCTTGAGACACAAAGCTATTATCATAGAGCACAAAATCTTTTTCTTGACAATGCTAGGCACCATGGTTCTCGTACCGCACTCCACCCTCTACTGGCAACATCGTCGGGCAGGCCCGGCTGTTCATCACTTCGGTCGTGTGGACAACATTCACGGGCAGGCCCGCCAGAATTTGCCCGTTAACGGGCCAACCCGCCGATCAGGCCCGCTCGTGTAGACAGGCCTTTAGGTTCATCACGACAGAAGGGAGGGTCTGCTGGGTAGAGTGAAGGGAGGGAGTGCTTGTACCTCTCGCAGTCAACACACAAGGGTCTATGGTCGATCATGCATGCGATAGACCTCATCGGTCTCCCACCATTGGTCCAGTACGTTCCATGATTCACCAAAAGAGACGAAAACGGCCCAGTGTTTGGCAAGCGGCAGATGGGTCTGGTTTATGATGCATCATTCATCACAGCCGCTGGAAGGTTCCAGAGGTTGAAAGATGGGTTTCCATGAGCCATCACACCTCTGGAGTTGGTTCCAAAGCTCATCAAAAGCCGATGTGGGATTTAGCACCGCCATTAGAGGGCGTTTCTTGAATGACCACAAGTTAATGTAGATTCTAGCATCAGCGGAAGGGTGAGTCCGGGATGTACTGCAGTGAATGGGAGAACCTCATGATTCACCGTAGCGCTCTGCCAAGATCAGTGACTCAGCAGAGGGTGGGTTAGTTTTTGTGTTTTATAGCACAGAAGATGGAGGGGATCTAGAGTAACCCATGGGATACGGCAGGATTTCAAGAATTGCTTTAATTCTTGGATGATTGACATAAAACCTCGCCCGTTACAGAGAGAGAGAGAGAGATTTGCTGCCAGTGTTCTCCTATACAGACGGTTTGTGAGTTGTTGGTTTCATGTACCGTTTCTTAAAGAAGCGTATGCGATGCTGGTGAGGTCGGGAGTAAGTGAAAACTTAATACTGAGAACTCATATATACTGAAGATGATCAGTTGATTTTGACTTTTGATTACATTTCAGGGTCGTAAGGATTAGTTTATTAGAAGATTCAGCATTATAATACCTTGTTTGTTTCGTTTATCTATGGCCAGTGATCTTGCTCAACATAGTGTGTCATTTTGATGCATTTCCATCCATCGAACACTCTTCTCTTTACTCAGCAGGACTTCCTGTGCTTAGGCCATATTCTTCTTCCGTTCTTTCTCCTACATCAGTCCTTTCTTAAACTCTCCTCACCCTCATGCTGAACCGTGCAATCATGTAGCGCCTATGAGTCATGCTTCTTATCAGTTTGTCCAAACTGACTCGCCGTTTGAGTGTGTAGTGGATTAATTCTTTTTGATGAAGGACATCTTGTGGAGATGGCGCTTCAGGAGCCTCACCATATCTCGTAATGAGCTACTGAGTGACGCACATCAATATCCTAAAGGAACCCTCCTTCTCTGACAGCATTTGAAGCTGTTCCACCCTATCGCTCCGTAGTTGATTGGGATTTACTCTAGCGTTTTTCTTTAGTTCTTCTTCATTCATGTTTGGCACATCTTCAAATGAATTAAGTCATTGCAGTGATCGCTTGAGAATTGGATTTACTTCCTGTGTCCAGAAGTGTAGTCCCGCCTGAGCCCCGTTGGTGCACACATAGCTGGTCTCGATCAATCATCTTTGCGACTTGGGTCTGGCCATTCCTCCTTCCCCAGGGTGATGCTCTTCCAGTCGCCAGGAAACGTCGTTAATTGGATGCTAGTCAATCAAGGTCCATTATTTTACGCTGACCACGTCCAACGCTTTGATATAGTCCAAGAGGGGAAGCTCCGAGAGGATTGGCGAGCAGTCCTATTGATCGCTGGACTTAATGTGTGTGGAGACGTGATGTAGGGACTTGGAATTGCTGTAACGGAGGCCTTGATATGGTCAGATGTCCTGGTGAAGAGAGAGGACCTGGTTTATTTGAGAGCAGACCTGTTGGGAAGGTGACCAGTTCAGGTGAAGGGACTTGGTGTGTTCCATTGGATTAGGTTTCAGCAGCGGGTCTGGTGAGTGAGGAAGATGTGGTGTGAGAATGGGTCATGCTGTGGGCAGGTGGTTCTTACAAGCAGGGCGCCTGATGAGAGATGGGGATTTTATTGGGTGAAGACTTAGGTATGGGGGTTGAGAGCTAATGCTTGAGGGAGACCTGGTGAAGTCATGAAGGCTCTAGCACGAAAGACAACTGGTGGTGAGCAGTGTCTTCGTGTGGCGAGGGGATGTGGTAGCGTAATGGAATCTGTCGTGCGTTAAAGGACCTGGTTTGAAACTGGTACGGGCAAGAGAACTGGTGTCGTGAGCAGGTTCTGGTACGAGGATCGAACGTGGGATAGTAAGAACTCTGTATGTGCTATGAAAAGCTTGATAAACAAAGTTATTGTATGGTTAGGGGCCATATTGTGGTATGTGTGGGTAGATGTCATTTGGACTTCTGGTGTGGTGTGGGGACATTGTGTATTAAGATGCTGGTGCAGTGTACGGACCTGGTTTCCGGGGATAATTTTGGTAGTGTTAAGACAAGTGGTGAAGGCAGGGGGAGCTTGATTAGTGAGATGTTCTAATATTTGGCGTCGGGATGAGACCTGATGTGTTGAGGAGTCTGTGTTGCTACGATGCTTAGATTAACGATTGATCTTGGTAGTTACAGGACCCAATATGGTTAGGAATCTTAGTGGTCACGAGACCTGACGTGTTCAGACCATTGAGGATAAGAAGAATGTCAGGGTCGAAGGGATGAAGAGCATTATTACCCATGACACTTTAACCTTGATTAGCTATTCTGTAGATATTTTCCAAGCTGAACATCTTAACAGGAATTTAGGATTGAATATAAGTGTTGTTGAGAGAGTTGAAAAGGGTGTGCTGAAATGGTTTTGACGTATGGGGAGAATGAATGAGGAAAGGTTGACAAAGAGGATATATCTACGAGAAGTGAAGCGTTCAGTCAGCCATGCAAGCGTTGGTATCAGTGTTAGCTTGTCCTTAACTTCTGCAGTTTCATAAGTCGTAAAAGTGACCTGAGTTAAACTTTGCAATGCTATAAAGGCTTAGGTCAATCTGCGACCCCGCGTGTGAAAGCTTTTACAAACCCGGCCAATCAACAGAATAGGTTATCAAACTAATCTTTCAGAAAGAAAATGACCAGGTTATCCTAGACCCACAAGGCCAGCGATCCATCCCTGACCACCATTACCTTCGGTAATCCAGTTTCAGCGTCATATGAGTACATCAATCACGAAACTAAGGTACGAAGTCAGGTACGAAATCAGAGAGTATCCCTGTAGACGTTCCTCTTGCTCCTCACTCACGAATTCAACTTTCCATAAGTTTAAACCTCCATGTGGGAAAATCCTTCACGTGTGCTCTTGAATTCCTACCTGTCGATACTCCTGTTTAACAAGCTTAGGCCGACTGTAAGCCAATTTGGCTTGCAGACCATCGCACCGGAGCTCTCAAAAATTACCATCATGGAAGGTGTAGCAAGGACCCGTAGCTCTAGCAGACCCGTAAGCTCAGAATCGACTTCGAAAATTGTCACCAGCGATCATACTGATTATCTCCACGGAACATGTTACTTAGATTATTTTCCTATCAGGGTTGGAAACCACGTAAGCATTGGCCATGCGCAAGTAGTTTGAATCTCCTATATCTTGAAATTGCGGTATTGAAGCTGGTGGTGCGTCCCGATCATAATTTCGGGCCAGAGCTCCGCATCTTGACGCAGGACAGCGAGAATGTAAATAGCGAGAAGTGCTGAATTTCGTGGCCGATCATCCTTTCTGTAGATGAATATGGCCGTGCACTCTCTTCCTTAGCGGTTTTCAGCCATCGATAAAGAAAGTAAGATATGATGCTGCTTGCTGGAAAAGCCTGCTGACCGCTCCAGCAAGACTTATTCTTTAGTCCCGGAAAGTCTTATTTATCGTCCTGGAATTCTCACTTGGTCCGCCAGAAAGTCCAGACCGTCATGCCAAAACGGCGAAGTTTCCTTCGGAAGAAAGAGTTTTCCATTGCGCCAAACAGCGGGAGGCCATTGCATTAACAGGTCCAGCCAATAGCACTAAAACGAACACGTTCACTGCAATAAAACTCGTCCCGCATCACTTGAAATAGTCTATTGTTTTTCCCCCTCCAATGAATGTCGAGCACATTGCCACATCACAATGAGTCTTGCCAATGACGTCAGTATGATTACAACACCCACCAGCGCTGTTCATCAGAGTGTTTATCGCTAAGAGAAGATTGCGTCATATGAGAGTCTGTTTGAAGCCAGAGCGTCGCTCTTCACCACGTTGTCTCGCATAAGCCAACGCAAATCCTAGACTCCTGAAAGCATTAGGTGATGGTAAGACATCCACTGAGAGAGTGAGGTGAAGCAAGCGCTCAAGGAGGAGGAGAGAAACAAGGAGAAAATCGACCATTGTCGTAAGAATTATATATTTGTAACTTTTATACTTCGGTCAACTGTGGACTTAAGACCTAATTGGGGTTATTGTAGGCCACAGGCAATACAGAGAAGAATTCTGGTGATTTAGGTAAATTTGGGTCATGCTTTTCGTCGTTAATACAGCGGGGACGGCCACATGAAACTGCCTTCGTGACTTACAGAATGACTACATGACTACAGTCCCTCCGTCTGCCAAACCTGGAGTGATACATCAACAGTGGCAGACGATGGAAAGTTATTTGTAGACTCGCAAATTACAAGTTAATGACCTCAGGACTCTCTTAACTTTGATTTATTGTTTTTGTTCAAACTGGGCTTTTTTTTTTTTTTCGTAAAAAGACATTATTTTCTTTTTTTTTTTTTTTTACATGGAACGACGTCATTTGGGTTAGAATTAATGCCAACCGATGTATCACACTGTAAAGTACAACAGAAGGGAATCGTTTATGTATATACGTTTTTTTTACTCGTTAACTTCACCAGACCTTTAGGTTGAGTACACTGTATTGGGTTGAGGTTAAAGGTTGCTTCGTGAAGCCAGGGTAAAGATACGCGTTTAATGAAGAATCTTGTTAGAATTTAAGTATAACTCATTTGAACAGGTAATTATGGATTTCTCAATCTGGGTTCATCGTAAATCATAAAAAAATATCCAATTCACTATCCAGAGAACACTCATCTTGTATACATCATTTTTAAATACAGACATTGTTATATATTACTCGTGGTTCTGGAGGGGTCAGAATAGCTTTGGATGGCAGAATGATTAAATGCCTTGAAGCAGCTAATTAAACCCTTGAGCACGACGGTACGGACCTTAGGTGTGGTGGCCTGGCTCTTTGACCCGACTCGACCTGACCCCGAGGGTCGCGTCGTCCTGCTTAAGAGTGTATGCCTCGCAAGAGAATGTGACCCCTGGGATTTCTTGTGTAAACACACCACGCTTGTACCCTAGCATGCACCCACACCAATCCTCGTGCACCTTTTCCTTGCTCTTATATCTTCGATTTTCCTGGAAATGATTACGTTACCCGAGAATATTCTTTGTATATTCCTGTCACAGTGATTTGTAGCTTATTACCTCCCATTTTCTTACAGATTACATCTACCAACTCAAGTCGTCTTCTCGGAAATTCTCATTTCTTTTCGCTCCTCCTCTTTCGCATATTCCCTAGATATTATTATTTTTTTTCCTATGAAGTTCTTCAGTCGTACTTTTTCTTTTTATCTTCATTCTTTTTTTTAGAATTAAACCTCGCTAATTGAATGATATTCTTCATGGTTCTGAAGGAGGTTTTTGTTATGATGGGGAGGTGATATACCAAATGCCTTTCTTATGTTCCTTCTGTAGCAGCCAGAGGTTGATCAGGCATCGGCCCGGAGTGGAGCGTAGGCAGAGCTTGTACGACACAGAGTTGAGGGTGCGACAGTCACGTATTACAATTGACAGGTTGCGGAAGAAAAGGTTATTGATAAGGAACAAAATAAACGAGATACAAGATGAAGTTGCTTGTTTAAGATACAAGGTAACGCTGCTTGTTTAAGATACAAGGTAACGCTGCTTGTTTAAGATACAAGGTAACGCTGCTTGTTTAAGATACAAGGTAATGCTGCTTGTTTAAGATACAAGGGAACGCTGCTTGTTTAAGATACAAGGGAACGCTGCTTGTTTAAGATACAAGGTAGCACTGCTTGTTTAAGATACAAGGTAGCACTGCTTGTTTAAGATACAAGGTAACGCTGCTTGTTTAAGATACAAGGTAACGCTGCTTGTTTAAGATACAAGGTAGCACTGCTTGTTTAAGGTACAAGGTAGCACTGCATGTTTAAGATACAAGGTAATGCTGCTTGTTTAAGATACAAGGTAACGCTGCTTGTTTAAGATACAAGGTAGCACTGCTTGTTTAAGATACAAGGTAGCACTGCTTGTTTAAGATACAAGGTAACGCTGCTTGTTTAAGATACAAGGTAGCACTGCTTGTTTAAGATACAAGGTAACGCTGCTTGTTTAAGATACAAGGTAACGCTGCTTGTTTAAGATACAAGGTAGCACTGCTTGTTTAAGATACAAGGTAGCACTGCTTGTTTAAGGTACAAGGTAGCACTGCTTGTTTAAGGTACAAGGTAGCACTGCTTGTTTAAGATACAAGGTAGCACTGCTTGTTTAAGATACAAGGTAGCACTGCTTGTTTAAGATACAAGGTAGCACTGCTTGTTTAAGATACAAGGTAGCACTGCTTGTTTAAGATACAAGGTAACGCTGCTTGTTTAAGATACAAGGTAACGCTGCTTGTTTAAGATACAAGGTAACGCTGCTTGTTTAAGATACAAGGTAGCACTGCATGTTTAAGATACAAGGTAGCACTGCTTGTTTAAGATACAAGGTAGCACTGCTTGTTTAAGATACAAGGTAGCACTGCTTGTTTAAGGTACAAGGTAGCACTGCTTGTTTAAGATACAAGGTAGCACTGCTTGTTTAAGATACAAGGTAGCACTGCTTGTTTAAGATACAAGGTAGCACTGCATGTTTAAGATACAAGGTAGCACTGCTTGTTTAAGATACAAGGTAACGCTGCTTGTTTAAGATACAAGGTAACGCTGCTTGTTTAAGATACAAGGTAACGCTGCTTGTTTAAGATACAAGGTAGCACTGCTTGTTTAAGATACAAGGTAACGCTGCTTGTTTAAGATACAAGGTAACACTGCTTGTTTAAGACTTAATATAACACTACATGTTTAAGACTGATAGTTGTGTAACGGTTAGCGTTGCTTACCGTGACGCATTCACGGGCCGTCCAGGATCGAGCGCATAGGTTCGAATCCTGCCTTCGTCAGTGGTCCACAGTCATCCCAGCTGTTCATCAACCTTCAGGGATTGGTTGATGAAATTGGGTACCAGGTTCATGATATATATATATATATATATATATATATATATATATATATATATATATATATATATATATATATATTCAGCGTTAATGAAATGGATTTGAGCAGGGCTTCAGTTGTCCGTGCTTTCTCAGCTGACATGATAAGACTGCATGAGTATCCGATTAGGGAGTACGTCAACTCACAAGCCCCTCACACACACACACACACACACACACACACTCACACACAGACACACACACACACAGATTCCTTCATCAAATTTCCTGATCAATAATATTTGTATTGTCTTTTTTTTCACTGTGTTCCACGCACAACACTTGGCATTTACTTGGTGTGGATTTAAACGACAATGTAAGCACGACTCTAAGCCAGGTACCCTATTTATCTACCAGCCCTGAAGGAGGACGAACACCTGGGATTGGCTGTGGGCCGATTTCCACGCCTGGGCTTCGAACTCAAGCAGTTCCCTGCACTAATCATGGTCGTTATTGTGTTAGTGTTTGTCTCATACAAAGACGTACACTTAACATTATTCTAAGAGATGTTTTTATCACTGTTCAAGGCTGTAGCATTTTCGTTAATCGAAAAGAATTCCTAATGATGATAATGACGGTACAGATATTAACGTTGTTAATGATACGCTGTAGGGCAGGTAATACTGGCGATTTAGAAGACCCCGCCCTGAGCCGTCTTCCTCCCTGTAATAATCTGATTAAAACTGATGTTTTATATATGTGTGTGGCGATTAATCATCCTGTAGATTGATCAGTGGTGGGTGATTACTGAGGACGGCCGCTCACTGCCACTAGGGTAATGACGCTTGCACGCCCGCGTGTCTCTTGCAAGCGCTCATAACGCTTTCACGCACGCCCAGCGCCTAGATGCGCACGTCTATACGTTGCACGCGTAGTAATACAATGGCCTATTGCTCGCTTGCACGACCGTCTTTAGAACGCTTGCGAAACGCTTTCATGCATGATCCAGGTTGCATTCTACCTCTCATGCATACTTGTACAATCGTGACATGCTCGCTTACCACTTACACACTTGGTACTTACGTGCTCTTCCCTACTGTCATGCTTACTTACATGTTACGCTTAATATCTTATCGCTTACATGGTCTCATACCACTTGCCTTTTCACATGCACGCTTAGTTACAGCTATTTTAATGCTCATTTAAATCTTGCATAGTCATCTGCCACTTAATAACATGCACGTTCCCATAAACCCACCACATGCACGCACCCATAAACCCACCACATGCACGCAATAAACACACACACACACACACACACACACACACACACACACACACACACACACACACATGCAAATTTGCAGGTACCCCTCGGAAACCACTTACACTTTAAACACGTCACTTAAACGCTTCTTCACCACTCACACACGCCACTTGACTGAACACCTGCTACTTTCACTCACTCGCAGCTCTTCAGTACACGTCCATCACCTACACGCACGGCCCTGGTCGCTACTGGAAGGCTTTATATCCATGAGCACGACGGCACGGCCCGAAGACACGACGGCACGAACCTTCAGCACAATAGTACGATCCCTGGGTGTGATACCGTGACTTTAAGAATCAACACAGTTTTACGCGACGCTGTCTGTCCATAGATCAACCAAGAGAACATTGGTGTAATCATTCTGTACTTCACTGGTTGTGTGACGTTAGCCATTCCGTCGCAACTTGGAGTCCAGGTGGTCTGAAAGGAGGTGTTCGAGGTTTGCAGAGTGTCTGGTAGAGGGTTTAAGTGTGCGTTCGTGTGCTTTATGAAGGTGTCTGTGATGGAGTAGTTGCTGGTTGTGAGATCCGACCCATAAGAATGATGACTTGGCTTGCAAGAATGACTCTAAAGGTCACACTGTATTACTCAAAGTTTGTACTGTCTGGCTGAAGGTTCGGCCTTAGTGTCGTACTCAAGGGGGTTGTCGAGTCGTGCCCTTATGGGGTTCTGTCTTTATAAACGACACCTGTTCATCTGTTTGGGGGCGTTGCGTGAGGCGCAGCTTAAAGGTTAACCATATTCGTGGTCGGAGAGGATCTCTGTCAAGTGAGGCACGGGAATAGTTTATTTCCACCGTTCATGGACGCCCGGGAATTATTCAACAGCGTAGATCACCAGAGCTTAAATCTGGATGTATGTAGTGACTACGTGTACGTAGTTGTGTATACGTCGAAACTACATATGGCGACCACACACGACAAAGAAAACGGGCAGGATATTCTGAAACATGGCAGTATGAGACCGAAGAGTGATGCACGAGCGGGGAGAACTCTGCTGAACGTGAGGGAGTGGTGGTGTTTGGTCCTGGTCTTGCAGGGATGTGATGGTACTGGTGGGTGTGAGACTGATGCTAGAGTTGGAGCTGGTGGTGATAGTGGTATAGTGGGAGCTAGTGTTGGTGGCATTGTGGGAGCTAGTGTTGGTGGCATTGTTGGTGGTTGTAATTCTGGTGGTGACTGTGACGACGTTGAGATATGCTTGTTTTGTGAGGTTGGTAGACTAAGGAGGAAGAGGAGGAGGTTGAAGAAAGGGAGAGTAGAGGGAAACTACAAGAAACAGGAAGAGAAGTTAAGAAGGTGGGAGGTAAGGAGGGGACGAATGAAGACGCCTGAGAGATAGAAGTACAAAGTGAAGGAGAAATTCCATAGTAGGAACACAATATACGTGAAGCAGAGGAAGAAAAGGGATTGAAGAAGACGTAGGGTGGCCTGGACGACGGAAGAGAGCAATGCATAAGAGCAGAGAGGAGGTAAAAGATGAAGAATGTAGAGAAAAATGAAAATAAGGAAAAGGAGAGGGTGAAGGAAAAAAGAAAGATAGGAATCAGAGAAGAGTTATTCAGAATTATATAGGAGGCTTATGAAAGAACAAAAATCTATTTCTAAGGTGAAGAAATGTTGAATAAGGAGTTTAGAAATAAGCAGAAAAAGAAAAGTATGAAATGAAGACCAATCTAAGGAGAAGTTAGAGAAAATAATATGGAGAAGTTCAGCTTGAATCGTAAGAAGAAATAGTAGTTCCTTACGAAAGTGCTTTAGATTAAGAATCAAAGAACAAGATATGTGATGATAGAGTATCAAGGAAAACAATCGAGGAAAAATGTAAAAAAGAAAGATATATGGCAGTGAAGTGTGAGGAAACTAGTGCTGATACAACAGCCAAGATCTACAGATTATGAAAACAAGTAGAAAATCTAGATTCAGGAAAATAAAAAGAATACTTAGTAAGTGAAATCAGGGATTAGTCACAGGTAGAGAAGAAGAGGAACATGATTGAATATCGACGGAGTGTGGAAGATCCTGGGAGGTAACCAAGATGGAGCGCCTCGTCTTTCTTTCCTCAAATAGCATCATTTACCGGTACAGACAAGGTGGCGGGCGGTGCAACACGCACGCCCCCACGCCACTTCCATCCGTCACGGGCGTCCCATTGGCATGTACTGTTTCCTCAGGGTGCTCTCCTGTACGGTGGGCGTTACCCTGCTAGAGTTACTCCCGCCTCTCATGCAATGGTAGAACCCTCCTCCTGTGTGCCTTGAACCTGCGTGTCCAGGATGTTTCCAGGTCGTCAGGCAACGTCCGCCTCCCAGTGTGGTGTCTGGTGTGGGCCTCTTCCATGGTCGTTGATGATTCTTAGACGTGAGGTAACGTCCTGCTTCCTCCTCCCCCTGTACTCCCTAGTGTGAGGTGCTGCGACTATCGCTAATTGTCTTCGTCATCAGGCTATTGTGGTCAACTGCCCTTAGGCTGTACGGTTTAAGGCCAGAGCCGTAGCGGAGGTCACGCACAATCCGTTTGCCCTACGAGGCAATTTACCTATTTCACTTCGTCACTGTTGATGTAAGACGTAGGAACCTAATTGATCGTGGAAAGTTACTTCTTAGGAAGCCTCAGATTTCCCCCAGTATTGTCACTGTGGACGATAGTTTTTTTTTTTTTTCTGGAAATGTTTCTCAGTCATTATTCACTGATGATTGAGAATATTGTCACCCGAGTAGATCTTTGTGGCATCAGTTGTTATCAGTGTCCACCACCCTTCTATCTTCATCCAGATCCGACCCCAACACACAGACGTGTGGCATAGGATCATCCTGCAAAGAAACATTCGTAAAACGTTTATACCTGTAGGATTGACATCAGCAGTACGGCACCTCTGCATGTGGCTGTGCTGAAAAGGATGGACCTCCAGTACTTTAAAACCAGTCAGTCATTCGCGTGGGTATATATATATATATATATATATATATATATATATATATATATATATATATATATATATATATATGACACCTTTCCCTGCCTTGGAATAATGTTTCAAGCGACACTTTGCCACATTCATGCTAGTTTGTGGTTAACGTTAATTTCGTGTTTATAAAGCAACGGACTAGGTCGTTAGCAGAATTCAATTTCCTCGTCTGAGTGACATGTGAGGCTCGTCTCCACGACCACCACAGCAGCTCTCTCGTGCTCTGTGGTGAGTGGAGGAGGAGCTGGAGCGGGAGGAACTATGCTTTCTTTGTGTGGAGGGAAAATATCCTTTGAAATTCTTACGTGTGGTGTTAGATGGGGGGAGAGGTCGTTCCCCGTTCTCTGTGATGGTGGGAGACGAGGACTCATAGTCTTAATGAAGACGGAAGAGGATTTGATTACAGGGGTAGCTTTTATCAACGATGTGAAAGGTAAAGATTCATAGCTCTTAGCCATGTTCCCTCGGGGGAAAGACTTTTAGAACTCTTACGGGAAAGTGAGAGAGAGAGAGAGAGAGAGAGAGAGAGAGAGAGAGAGAGAGAGAGAGAGAGAGAGAGAGAGAGACCAGGAAAAGCTGATTTCCTTTATCATTAATAAGACAGGAGAGAGAGTGTTTTTCTTGCGTAACTAATAGGACAAAGATCTTTCTTGGTCACGTCATACAAAGAATACTAACTTTATTATTGATGATTGAAGGAGGAAGAGGGATGTGTTACTTGTGATGGAAGAATGGTTACAGTGGGAACTCAAGGTCTCTTTCCTCGAAGGTATGGAAATACCCGAGTCTAATGTGCGTTGATGTCAGGACGAAATGGAAACTAGGTGTCTCCTTTGTATCTAGAAGTTTGTTATGAATTCATTAATTCCTAATATGTATATAACATTCAGGTTTCTTCACTGATATAGCTCATATGTGGTATTCATGTGTAATTTTCATATATGTATATTGATACCCCTCCATACACATGAATTTGAGTTCACACATATGTACTGATTGGTATAGCATATTTTTTTCTTATGTATGCAGTATTTCAGCACTATAGAAATCCACTGATCTTTCGTAATTCATAAAACTTATCGACCTAACAGTCAATTTTAGTACACAGAGGACGAATGATGTCTTCTGATTATCTAAATTTTTGTCTTTCATTTGAAGGGAAGATAGATGTGTTAAAAGATCTATTTTCTTTTATTCATTAGACGTCAAAATATAACTGTTTTAACACAGACTGGCCATTTCTAGCGTAACTGTAAAGAAATACGAGAATCTTCGTGCGTTTGGCATTGCAATAATGCTCTTTCTGAACTGCTGCTTGGCGGGTTATCGTACCGCAATAAGGCGTGAAGACGAGATTTAGGTAAACGTAAATTGTCAGCTAAATTTCTGGGGGGAAACTTTGTGATTGTTTCTACTGCCTCTTTCCTCGCAACTTTCCCCATTTGTTTTCAGGATGGAGAGGCTCCCAAAGTCGCTCGACAATCGTCGTTAGGTCTTCATATACAAGGTAATGTAGTGTCCATGATGTTTGTTGGCCTGGCCGTCTTGTGTTGAAAGTAATAACCCAGTTGGCTATGGTCGTTGACCTCTTCTTCTTCGGTCACTGGGAATTGTGCTGTAAAGTACAGCTAAAGCTTAATTAGGTTTTTGTCAGTAGCGAGAGTTAGGGACATGTGATAAGTTGTTTTATATATATATATATATATATATATATATATATATATATATATATATATATATATATATATATATATATATATATATATATATATTTTTTTTTTTTTTTTTTTATACTTTGTCGCTGTCTCCCGCGTTTGCGAGGTAGCGCAAGGAAACAGACGAAAGAAATGGCCCAACCCCCCCCATACACATGTACATACACACGTCCACACACGCAAATATACATACCTACACAGCTTTCCATGGTTTACCCCGGACGCTTCACATGCCTTGATTCAATCCACTGACAGCACGTCAACCCCTGTATACCACATCGCTCCAATTCACTCTATTCCTTGCCCTCCTTTCACCCTCCTGCATGTTCAGGCCCCGATCACACAAAATCCTTTTCACTCCATCTTTCCACCTCCAATTTGGTCTCCCTCTTCTCCTCGTTCCCTCCACCTCCGACACATATATCCTCTTGGTCAATCTTTCCTCATTCATTCTCTCCATGTGCCCAAACCATTTCAAAACACCCTCTTCTGCTCTCTCAACCACGCTCTTTTTATTTCCACACATCTCTCTTACCCTTACGTTACTTACTCGATCAAACCACCTCACACCACACATTGTCCTCAAACATCTCATTTCCAGCACATCCATCCTCCTGCGCACAACTCTATCCATAGCCCACGCCTCGCAACCATACAACATTGTTGGAACTACTATTCCTTCAAACATACCCATTTTTGCTTTCCGGGATAATGTTCTCGACTTCCACACATTTTTCAAGGCTCCCAAAATTTTCGCCCCCTCCCCCACCCTATGATCCACTTCCGCTTCCATGGTTCCATCCGCTGACAGATCCACTCCCAGATATCTAAAACACTTCACTTCCTCCAGTTTTTCTCCATTCAAACTCACCTCCCAATTGACTTGACCCTCAACCCTACTGTACCTAATAACCTTGCTCTTATTCACATTTACTCTTAACTTTCTTCTTCCACACACTTTACCAAACTCCGTCACCAGCTTCTGCAGTTTCTCACATGAATCCGCCACCAGCGCTGTATCATCAGCGAACAACAACTGACTCACTTCCCAAGCTCTCTCATCCCCAACAGACTTCATACTTGCCCCTCTTTCCAAGACTCTTGCATTTACCTCCCTAACAACCCCATCCATAAACAAATTAAACAACCATGGAGACATCACACACCCCTGCCGCAAACCTACATTCACTGAGAACCAATCACTTTCCTCTCTTCCTACACGTACACACACATATATATATATATATATATATATATATATATATATATATATATATATATATATATATATATATATATAGGGGAAATAGATTATTGTATTCCATTGAGTTAATCAATGTACTGTATCGACTCCAAACATGCAGCAAGTAGTCGACCACGCAGATGTGTAGTTGTCAGTAGTTCTGAGAAATTTCTAAACGTCATAGTTAAGATTTGTCTAAAGTTAACGAGCCATCCGAATAGTCGCTCTTATGGTAAAGGTTTTGAAACAGATTTTTTTTTCGTTTTTCCGCGAGTGCCATTTATATACTCTAGGACTCTTTTTCTAGAGAGATCACTCGTTCTCTTGAACATGATGGCACCGTCCTTGAACACGACAGTAGGACCTATAGGTATTGTGGCGTGTTCTATGACCCGACCATATAGGTTGCTGGAGTGTGAGATATATTCGAGTGTTTTATTTCTGTCTGGAGGTTGGTTTGTTGGTCATGAAGTTGCTGGGGTGGCAGAAGGCTTACGCTGTTGCAAAGAATTAGGCGTCCAGCATGTTGGGGGGAGTGAGATTGCATTAGAAGTGTTATTTTTTCGTTGTGTAGCTCTTGAATGTTTGTGGTTCCAGTGCTTTCTATGGCTTGCAGTTTTGTTATGTTTTCCTTGAAAGGATGGATGATGACCAGGCAGGTGAGGCGTAGTTTAGGATGGATGAACTGTTTTTGGAGGAAAAACTGGCGGGTGTTTTTTTTCTTATATGACACTGGTTCCAGTTATTGTTATGTGGGCGTCAAGTCTGTTTATGGATTTTATTTTGATGTTTTTGGTGTTGGGGAATGAATGCCATATGTGCGTAGCTGGAATTTCTTGGTAGGGTGGTGGTTGGATTCCTGTCCGTCAAGGGTTAAGAGGTGAATGTGGATTCATGTGGAGATGTAAATATACTGTCTGGAAGCAAACTATGGTTATCATCGCTTGATCTTGTGCTCTATTTATTACCTAACTTGTGTGGTGTCAGAGTGCTGCACTGAAATTGTGAAGTCATCTTTGTACGAGAGGGCCTTCACACTGTGGTTTGCAGGGAGTGGAGGGAGGTCGTGTGGGAAGAGATTGAAAAGGGATGGAAAAAGTTCTGCTCCCTGGTGGAATCCACGGGGTGGATTCCACTCTGAGTATTTGGGAGACGAAGCCATTGTCAGTGACTCTGGCTTGGCGCCCAGCTATGACGTTGAGTGACCATTTCTTGGCATTTATGGGGAGGATGTCGTCAAGTATCTACTGTACGAAGATGCATAGAGACAAACAGTATCAGGTGCATTGTTGATGTCTTCTACCACGAGCAGCATGCAGTAGTGTGGCTGTAACTGGTCCCAGAAAGCTAGGATGTGTTTGATGAGGTGTGTGTGTGTGTGTGTGTGTGTGTGTGTGTGTGTGTGTGTGTGTGAAGTGTGGTCGTGGAATGCTTGGGTCTAAAGCCGTATTGTGTGGGGTGAGAGTCGGGTATTTTGGATGACTGTTATGCATCAGCTTTTCATCGAGTTTGGATGCTAGTCATAGCAACCATGTATGACGGGAGGAGGAATGGGAGTTGGGGTGTTTGGAGGGTTTTAGGATACTTATTACGATGGCCAGATGGCAGATCTCTAGGATTCTGTTGTGTATCAAGGAGTGGTTCAAGATGTCTGTCAGTGTTTGCGTTGCTGTTTGGGAAGAGATATTGGTTGTGAAAGGGTAACATGATGTTGGAGCCTGCTGCAGGGGAGGTTATCAGGGTTTTGAGTTGAAGGTGAGTAGGGGTGGAGGATGGGCGGGAAGCTGCATCAGCGTGGAGGTTTTGCCCTGTTGAGACAGTGTTGTTGGTGAGTGAGTGATGCTTTAGTGTTTCATGTGAATGTTTTTGTGTTCTGCACGACTAGGAATGTTGTGTTGGGTTGTAATGATGATAATAATGATAATATTAATAATGATAATAATGATAATAATACTAATAATGATAGTAATTTTGAATATATATATCTATATCTATCTATCTATCTATCTATCTATCTATATATATATATATATATATATATATATATATATGTATGTGTGTATATATATATTATGTAAATGAGACTTCTCTTCATGTGTTTTGTATATATTTTACATGATCCTTCATCAAACCACTGAAGTGAACTTTTCTTTTAGATAGTAGTTCCACTGTGTGTGTGTTGTGTTGTGTTTTGTGTGTGTGTGTGTGTGTGTGTGTGTGTGTAAAGTTTCAAACATTAACGATAGCACGAGCGTCCTTGTGTTGTTGCGTTGATGGCGTCTATATCAAACCTCATTATACAAGCTGTTTCCAGTGGAGTATACACAGCCTTGCTATTACTCCTGTATGGCGTACACCTCCCCACATCATGGCTTTAACTGCTCGCTTGAAATTGCATTTTTATTCTCATCATTAAGAGTTATTTCATCAAGTTGATTAATCCCTTGAACACGACATTATATCCTCTGAGCGATGTGGTACAACCCTTGGATTTAATGGCGTAACCTTTGACCTCGCACGACTTTGACAGCTTGAACTCGATTGTACGACCCTTTCGTATGACATCATGACCACTCGTAAGTTCTCTGAACACGACGGTACGACCCTTGGGTATGATAATGGCTTGCCCGTTAACCTGACCATTCATTAAAGGTCAAATGAAAAGGTCACGCTAAGGGGGGGAAAGAAGTTACTTCCTGTGGCGATGTCTGACGAATTTTGAATGAAGTTGGAATGAACTGCAAGAAAGTTCAGGTTCACCTTCGTTGAATGATGAGACATTTCAAAGGAGGACTGTGAATCTGAAGGTGGAAAAAAAAAAAAGATCCCGGGCAGTTGAAGGTACGTTCTTCAGCAAGGATGACAGTGGAACAACTTGAGAGTGTGCGAGTAGAGTACAACAGTACAGTTCAACCAAAGAGATACAAGATAAGTAAATGCTAAAAGGTCAGACTAGCATATCACCATATCGTGCCGTCTTCAGTAAGGGAGATGTGGAGTGGTAAGCGTAAGGAAGAGATAGAGAAGAGGATGGACTATATGAACTGGTTCCCTTAGGTTTAGAGGTAGCCTGACGAAGACTCTTTCTGACCTCCGTGCTCCTTTTGCGCTACCGCTCACAGGATGAGCATGGGGGTGCACAATAAAACCTTCCCGGGGGGGTCACCACCGAAAATAATTCTCGTAGATGACACCAGGGGTCTGGTTATGAACTGTGTGCTTACTATATGTGATAACTATTTGTTTGCTATATAACGGTACCGTGTTTTTTACTCATTATCTTTGTATAAATACAAGCACGCGCATACCTCCCAGCCTAAACCACTTGGTCATTCATCGACCAGCTCCGAGGGGAGGATGAGCACTCGAGTGGTGTGTGGGCTGAGTGACGCGCTCAGGAGTCGAATTCATGCCGTCCCGTGCTGTCACATGGTCAGTAACGTTAATCTGTCATAGCTGTGCGTTACGCCGGTCATCAGATAGACGTTTCCTCATTGAGTCTGATATAGAATGAAAGAGAATTTCATGAAAGCAATGTTTAAAGGATTTTATGCCATTTGAACATGAAAGTATGTTTCTCAGTACATCAACGAGTTGACTTTTATGTATATAGGAACTGGGTATGAGGCTATGAATGTTCATCCAGGGATAGAATATGTTGATAACATTCATATAATACAGAAACAGGTTGGAAAATTATTAGTTTTTAAAAAAGTATGATATCTATTATCTAACTTCCGCCATTCATATCGAGAGATAAAAAACATGCAGTTATATATATATATATATATATATATATATATATATATATATATATATATATATATATATATATATATATATATACATATATATATGATAGATATATCGTCTTTGCTCCATATGAACCAGTATCTTAGAAAGATTATAATTCTCCCATTTAAGAGACAGTATCATTACATCTTTCGATCTCAAGATTTGTGATGTATTTCACAGGTAATGAAATGCGGGTTGAGGGAAGAGAGAAAAAACATAAGTCGTTTTTAATGACAGAATGGAAATTTTAGATTGGAATGAACTTGGATTGAGGCACAAGGAGGAAAAGTGTGTTGCGTTGTTGATAAAAAAAAAAAAAAACCTCTTCCTTCGCGCTCGCGACATGCAAACACAGAAGCTCTCTCCTGATTGGCACTGAATTCTTTCTGAAGCGCATTTATCTGAGGAGGTTCGGGCCAGCGCATTTACCTGAGGAGGTTCAGGCTAGCGCATTCATCCCAGGAAACATTTCTTTCTTTTATATCAGAGTGCAAGGAATAAAGCCTGAAAGATCTAACCTGATTATGGAAGCCAAGACAGTAAATTGAATGTCGTACTGAAAGGTGTTTTGACCTGGAGTTTGCTGGAGGAGGTGGTGAATGGGGTAGTGTGTTGGTGAGGAATGGCATTGATTTGATGCACAGTAGAGAGCAATTTGATTCGATTCATCACGAGGGTAACCTGGATGGAACGAAACGAAGAAAAAAAGTGAAATATTAAAAGTAATAAGTTCAATGCTGCAACCTGAATTATGAGAGGGTGCAAGTAAGACATAGGTCAGTAGGAAGAACATGAGAAATATGAGGAGGAATTAGGGTGAAAGGGACGATATAGTGTGAGGAAACCATGCTATAACAAGTTAGCGAGAAGAATCATATGGTTTAACTGGTGATGCAACGGGTTGAAGTACAGATAATAAGCCAAAGAATTAGCAGGGAAATCGTGATGTTTAAGGAACGTAAACCGATGCTAAGTATACATTTCTGCGAAAAGAGGAAATTATTCTTCAGAGAAGTTTAACCAGGTGAACAAGATGATTGGTGAAGAAATAAGGCTAGACTTGTATGGAGTAAAACACAGCGATAGGAATTGAAAATGGTGATGCACTTGGAGTGAGGTAGCGTAACAGGACCTTGATTAAGGGTGTGTGAGAGTATGAAGGTGAGAGTATGAAGAAAAGAAGGTTATCTAAGGCGATTAAATATCATTTATAGAGAGTGAAATAGATAACGCAGTTGGAATTGATAGCGTAACAGGGACTTGATAATGCGTATGCGATCGTTTGAAAAGAAAGTTGCACAGTGAATAACTTGCAAAAGCCAGTGATAACAGCTCTGTATGAAAGAAAATGCATCATCGAAGAATGAAAGTGTTGGAGGGTGGTAGGTCGGCAGATACAAGAGATAATGTGTACAGGCATGTACACTACACACCAGCCCCAGGTAGGCCGAGAGCCGATCAGTGAGGGGTCATGTCCTGGGACATGGGCGCCCCTAGGGATTCTCCAGCAAAGTTACGAGCTGTCGGCTGGCTAGGCCTGACAGAGATGTGGTACTAAACCCCAGCCATAGTTGGCACCCCTAGCTGTTTGCTGGCTAAAGCTGTCACAGCTGTGGTAATATACCTCAGGCGAAGTGGGCACCCATTTATCTACCAAGTAAAGGATGGGAAACGTCTTCCCGGGGTGGGAATTGTGGATTAAAGGCCAGTGATAAAGGAAAATCAAAGAGGATTTGTTGCTTTTCTGTGATGTGATCTTCATTTTGGGCATAGTGGTTAAAAGATGTTTAAAAACGGGTTATGTTTTTATGCAATATTCATGAATCCAGATGTGAATCTTGTTGTAGACTCAATGTGTGAAAGATTGTGAACTATGTTAAAGAGTGTATGTTGTTGGAAAAGAGCCACATAGTAGAATGTACGTTGGAATTTGTATTTTCTTAAGTCCACATGAGAGTCGGGCCTTAATTGAAATATAGAGAGGTTAATGAAAAGGGAGGAAAAAAAACAAAAGACAAGGGAAAGTATTTACTACTTTTGGAGGAAGTGAATTGAAATTGAAAGACGAGTAAAGGCTCAAGGTAGAGAGAGTGGAACAAAGAAGCATCTTGCTGACGGTGTTTTACTGCGTTTATTAACTAGATAGTCACAGAGGTCGTAGCTGGCAGTGAAAGTAGTGGTGTTGGATAGATTTTTTTTTCTAAAAAATCTAAAGTAAGGATTGTAGGCATTTATAGATGATGTGGCAATGTTGGAACGTCTGAGCAACTCGCAGACAGTAACGAAGAAAATTCATGTAGAAACATATCCAAAGAAATGTTTGTGAGAAAAAAAATGTATTGAGATTAGTTTGATGGTAGAACGTAAATAGCATCCAAGTGCACAGAGATGCTGACATGGTCATTCACGTTTGTGGACTGGATGCAGACCCGTTTTTTTTTTTTTCCGGTATGGAAGACATCGTAGACCTGGGATGAAAGACGGCAGATGAAACGAGAGCATTTTAAAGATCTTGACTCAGATTTGACCCTCTGACCATTTCTCCCTGCCTTTGAATGTAAATCCATTCGTCTCTGCTGCTCCAGGACCTTAGACTACACCCAGATGAGACTGGCATGAATGTTTGTTTAGAATTAAGACAAACCCTTCCATATTATCTCAAACATTTTCTCCTCCTGTCACCCTGTGTCTGGACGTGTTCCAAGGATGTTGGTTATGGTAATTAGATAAGGTGTATCCTGAAGGTTTCCGTGTTGTATCCTCTGATTTACGTAGATGTGTAAAGGAAATCTTTACGGCTTTGTTACCAAAGGATGCTGCTCGTCAGTACGTACCCAAGGACTTCAAAAAAAAAAATTGGTTTAATAGAATTTATCTCCAAAATTTCGTCATCGTTTTATATGACTTTTGGCTTAAGTTGGTCAAGTAAAGTTTGGTTTACTCATTGTGGACTTCATGTATTAAGCGTTGGAAAGCTACTGTCTGTGAAAGATTGTATTCTATCATGCACTGTTACTCTCTAATTTCTTTAGTTTAACCTTATCAGTCAAAGATGTTGATATTCCAGCGAATTACTTGTATATGAAATGGTAATTAATCTTAATACACGCGTGTATGGCTTTTAACGTCAACTTGTGTTCATCGTATGGAAGCTGGAACACACAGTCGAAGGTGTAGTTCAACCATGTCGTGGGTCATCTTCGGTCTCTAGCTTTGTCCAATCGCCATCAGCATCTGTAGTACCATGAAGCGTCTCAGACTGCCATTAGTTGGCAACTTGAGAAAATGTCTTAAAGTGGACTGCTGTGGCAGTCTAGATTCCCATGACTGAGAGTGATGGGTTTCACAGGTAACTGTTACTTCTTGAATTGAAGTTTTAGATTTATTCTGTTGCCTTTTACTGGAAGACTGGGTTCCAGGAGTCTTTATGGAACCTTCAAGAAACTGCGTGCTGTTCACTGTTGTACGCAACATGTGTGTGTCATATCTACCTGTCTCTCTGTCTGTATATATATATATATATACATATATATATATATATATATATATATATATATATATATATATTAAAGGCACTAGGTAATGGAGGATGCAAATAAGAGAGTTTGGAACAGCCAGTTGATTCTGGAACATGACGATACGACCCTTGAAGACGACGGTACAACCCTTGGGTGTGATGTCGTTACCCCAGAGTGTCTGATAAGAGACCGGGTCGTCACACACAAGGGTCGCACCGTCGTGCTCAAGGGCCGTAACGTAGCCCTCAAGGGACTGATTTCAAAGCGTGAGGGACGCCAGTGTCTGGAGTAGGGATCTTTGCTTCCGGGTTGCCTGTGATCATGTGGAACAAGTGAAAGAGAAGGAGCCTATCAGAAAAAAAAAGATCATCCCGTCACATGATTCCTACCATGAACATGAGATCTTGCATGACGACAAAGACATGCTCTTGAAAGCATACGTCACCAGTTGCATTTATTTCATGCGCTGTTGACCACCTGGTGGAGCAACTTGGGGATACAGATACTTAAGCCCTTAATCCCAAGCAGGAGCTTCTCACGTTCCCTCTGGGAGTTAGCCAAGGAGGAGGAGCTGAGAGCCTTCTCAAGAGACGAACATCAAAGTCTTGTCGTATTCATTTCATTAAGAGTCTGTTGCAAGGGGAGAACCTTAGTAGGGAGTAGTTTTCGTCGAGATGTTACTCACTTGGGAGGGAGATGAAGGACGTCTCTCTCTCTCTCTCTCTCTCTCTCTCTCTCTCTCTCTCTCTCTCTCTCTCTCTCTCTCTCTCTCTCTCTCTCTCTCTTTTGATGAAAGCAAAAGCTCCTTAGCATCAGTTCTGTCATTCTCGTAGACCTTGGTTTCCCCCAAGGATATCGTTGCCGTCCTTGACCGATTCATTCATTGTCGACATGTGATCGTCTACAGAGCTGGACGGGGGATGATCGGCAGGAAGGCCACTGTTGCGCCTGGATGTCCCAGCCGTGTGCGTCCTGGTGAACTGCCCAAACTCGGGGATCATCTCTCTGGTTCTGAGACTCATCGCTCGTGAATTATTGTAATCAGTTCGATGAAGTATTCCATCTACTTCAACTACTTCATCAATTTGATTGATTGATTATCTACCTGACTTCCTTGATCAATTTGATTGATTATCTACTTGACTTCCTTGATCAATTTGATTAATTATCATTTTACAGTTTGTCATCATATACTTGTATATATATTTTTTTCTGCTTTAATTCTGGGGATTTCGGGGATTCCGTGGAAGTGTAATCTCATTCTGCTGCGGCGGACGTGGTTGGCCTGATGGGGAAGTGGGATCAATTTATCATCCCTCGGGGAATTCATTAACAGCTTTGATGATTAATGAAGTTATGGACTTACCAGCATTTGCTGAGAGGGCGAGGCAGACGTTGCCAAATAGTGGGAGGCTGTGCCAAAGCTCTCATCATCATGCTGGGAAGGGAGTCTTGACAGTGTGGTCCTCATAGAGCAACTGGAAGGATTTTTGTGACTTTGCTTGACGCCTGTGGGTGGACTGTGTTGTGGTAATGTGACTGTGTTCTTCAGATGTGACCGACACGAACAGAGAGCCAAGCGTAGGTTGTGGTGGTGATAATTTGTTTGCGAAGTAGGTGTGTGGATCTTCCTCCTTTCCCTTGATAAGAAGAATCCACACCTTTTTCGAGAAGTGTTGGATCTCCTTAAATGGCGAATGAGCTTATACAGTATACAGAATCTAAAGGCTTTATACAGGAGACCAGGCAGTATACGAAAAGTTCCTTCGTTTATATCAGGTATTCTTCGGAGTCTGTTGCAGATGAAGGTCCGTATGGAAGAACCTCACAGCGTGGTGACTAAGCCCACACTCTGGCCTCTAGGAGGTACAGGAAACAGTACTTGGTGGTAGAAATTGCTATGAATTACTGTTCGTATACAGATGATACAACTGAACGTGATATGCATGCACATATTCTATAAGGTGTCTCTTAGCTCGAAGTTGCTCTACCCAAAGGGAGAGAGTAGCCGAAGGCGCTCTGGTCTGTGGTGCAACAGTTATTCTAGCAGGAGGCAACGAGGGTCAAAAGAGCAGGTGCTTTACCGGGAGGGGCCGGAGGTGTGGTCATCACACAGCCACCTCACACATTTTAGTGCAGACGTCTTCCTGGGACTGACCCCTCACACTGAAATAGAGAGAGCTGGTTCGATGTCATGCCCTTTATTGTTTGGATCTGGGTTTGCTGCATTCGGCAGCCTCACCCACTGCCTGACACGTTGGGCGTCGGTTTGTGTGAGGTTGTGGTTAGAGGGAATGAGGGCGGGAGGCTGTGTGCACGCTACTGAAGGGGTGGCGATGGATCATGTTGTCACTACTACAGGAAACATGATCGAGCTTGGCCGTAAAGTTTATCATTCACAGTTTGCTATGCAGTGTATATTTTGGGTTTATACATCTGCTGAAGTGGACGGAACACCTCGTCGAACATGAGGCAGAGGGCTGCGGACGATGTGTAGCTGGATGAGGTTCAGGTTGGGAATCAGACCTCTTGTCCACCTAAATTGTGGCGAGCTACGAAAGAGAAGGGGAAAAAAAAATCTTTACGATTATAAGTAATGGTTGAAAAACAGAACTTGGTGGGCAATATGTTCACGGTGATATTTTTACGGGAATTGTCTGTCAATTTGCGTTCATTCTCCCTTTACGAGATACGCCCATCATTGTGTTTTTCCCTAGAATCCCCTGGAGAGCATTTTTATCCCCATTTACATAATTTCAGGGTATTATATTTTTTCAAGGCATCCGGATGACGGGAATCGCCATTCATCTACCGACGCTAAGTACATAATAACAACGAGTGAATTACGCAACCACGAACTGTAACGGACCATGAAGGGACGACGTGCCATGATGGCCTGCTGGCGGAGGGTCAGAGGAAGAGTGGCATGGGTTGTAGTGTCATGGCACACACCGAGTACTGAGTTATCACCTTGCTCCACCTGGTTGTGGTTCTGGTGCTTAAGATATGATCATCATTTGTTGGAGATATATCCGTTCCTTGATCATGGGATGGTGTAAAGAGGTTTTGATACCAAGATGAATCTGTCTGGGGAGATTTTATGACACAGGCAGAGTGAGGGTAGGGTGTGTGTGTGTGGTAGAAGGGAGGGAGAACTGCGTGTGAAAAGGGCGTGTAGACGGGTGTGTGATGCGTCGAGGAGTTTGTTCCGAGATGCGTGTGATGTGTGGAGGGAGCGTGATAAGAGACGCGTGGAGAATAGACAGGGAGAATAGACGGGTCGTGTCTGGCGTCTTGCTAACAAGGAGGGAGTAGAGGAAACCTGTGTGGGGAGCACGGAGTGGGTTTGTGCAGCGGCGGAGTGTGAAGTGAGGGTGTTCAGCCGGAGTGCGAACTGGTGGAGATGGAAGCGGGGGGGTGGCGGGACGCATCTTGTCACGTTTGTGGGAAAACTGTGGTTCGTTGAACATCTGGTCTCTGTTTGCGACGTCAGATTCAAATAATCATGGTTAAAACCTGTACCTAAGCTTTATAATTAACTACGAAATCACAATAAAAGTTTTGAATAAACAGGAAACTCGTGAAGAAAAACCAATTGAACTTTTACTATAATAGTTTAGTTTTCCGTTTTCTGCGAAAAAAAAAATGGCAATATTTCAGATAACTGTTCAAATCATTAATATTCAGAGGATCACACGCATCAGTGTGTTGTATCCACTGTACGTTCTATGCTCGAACACCCTGCTGTAAGCCCTTCACCCACACCATCACAGAAAACGCTTCGTCTATGTATACTTCGACAGACAGCATCTTTAAAGAACGCAGTGGTACAATAGAGTCGTTCATTATACTAAAATACACATCGTTTAGCAAATTATCATGAACTACCCCGGCCTCATCCACTCTCCTTGATTCAGGAAATGTTTTCGTAGGATCCAGCGAACCCCAATTTCCAGCAGTGTGTTGAGGGAGGAGCCAGCCATTCCTATGTCCGTTCCCCGAGCGTTGCGT
>NC_092225.1:19143001-19160501 GCF_036320965.1 Panulirus ornatus
TGAGCTTACGGTGTTCCTGGTGGGTAATGATACGGTTGATGGTATTGTTAATGGAGGAGGATGTGCTGTTGATGACCGCGAGGCAGGTGTGGGTAGTGTTGATGCTGCTGCTAGTGTTGGTGCTAGTGTTGATGATGCTGCTAGTGTTGATAGTGCTATTAGTGTTGGTGCTAGTGTTGATGCTAGTGCTGATGCTGCTGCTAGTGTTGGTGCTAGTGTTGATGATGCTGCTAGTGTTGGTGCTAGTGTTGATGATGTTGCTAGTGTTGGTGCTAGTGTTGATGCTGCTGCAAGTGTTGGTGCTAGTGTTGATGCTGCTGCTAGTGTTGCTGCTAGTGTTGGTGCTAGTGTTGATGATGCTGCTAGTGTTGCTGCTAGTGTTGATGATGCTGCTAGTGTTGGTGCTAGTGTTGATGATGCTGCTAGTGTTGGTGCTAGTGTTGATGATGCTGCTAGTGTTGGTGCTAGTGTTGATGCTGCTGCTAGTGTTGGTGCTAGTGTTGATGCTGCTGCTAGTGTTGGTGCTAGTGTTGATGCTGCTGCTAGTGTTGGTGCTAGTGTTGATGCTGCTGCTAGTGTTGGTGCTAGTGTTGATGCTGCTGCTAGTGTTGGTGCTAGTGTTGATGATGTTGCTAGTGTTGATGCTGCTGCAAGTGTTGATGCTAGTATTGATGCTGCTGCAAGTGTTGGTGCTAGTGTTGATGCTGCTGCTAGTGTTGGTGCTAGTGTTGATGATGCTGCTAGTGTTGGTGCTAGTGTTGATGATGCTGCAAGTGTTGATGCTAGTATTGATGCTGCTGCAAGTGTTGGTGCTAGTGTTGATGATGCTGCTAGTGTTGGTGCTAGTGTTGATGATGCTGCTAGTGTTGGTGCTAGTGTTGATGCTGCTGCAAGTGTTGGTGCTAGTGTTGATGATGCTGCTAGTGTTGATGCTAGTGTTGATGATGCTGCTAGTGTTGATGCTATTGTTGATGATGCTGCTAGTGTTGGTGCTAGTGTTGATGATGCTGCTAGTGTTGGTGCTAGTGTTGATGCTGCTGCAAGTGTTGATGCTAGTATTGATGCTGCTGCAAGTGTTGGTGCTAGTGTTGATGCTGCTGCTAGTGTTGGTGCTAGTGTTGATGATGCTGCAAGTGTTGGTGCTAGTGTTGATGATGCTGCAAGTGTTGGTGCTAGTGTTGATGATGCTGCTAGTGTTGGTGCTAGTGTTGATGATGCTGCTAGTGTTGGTGCTAGTGTTGATGCTGCTGCAAGTGTTGGTGCTAGTGTTGATGATGCTGCTAGTGTTGATGCTAGTGTTGATGATGCTGCTAGTGTTGATGCTATTGTTGATGATGCTGCTAGTGTTGGTGCTAGTGTTGATGATGCTGCTAGTGTTGGTGCTAGTGTTGATGCTGCTGCAAGTGTTGATGCTAGTATTGATGCTGCTGCAAGTGTTGGTGCTAGTGTTGATGCTGCTGCTAGTCTTGGTGCTAGTGTTGATGATGCTGCAAGTGTTGGTGCTAGTGTTGATGATGCTGCAAGTGTTGGTGCTAGTGTTGATGATGCTGCTAGTGTTGGTGCTAGTGTTGGCCGTGTAAGAAGTGACGGTGATGCCAATTTCAGCGACAGTAGTCAATCTAGTGTTGATGGCTTTGTCTTCATTATACATAAACTCGTTCGCCTGATTCATCACTGCCAGCTGTTGACTCCTGTTCTTAAGGTAACCGTTATAGAGCTGCTACTCCTTTCATTACTGTACTTGCCACCCCTCTCAACCATCACATCCCCAAGACCACACCACTTGTATATCTACTGTATCTCGTATTTCACGAATCGCACGTTCATCCTCCAGTGTTCTTTTCTTCCTTTGGCTCGATTATGACGTCCGCCTCATCTAGTTACCATCACTGATCTGTATCTGTGAGCCACTTGTTTCGCTTTTCTCCTGGTGATTAGTCGAATCATATTGGTGGCTCTGTCCTTCACCCTTCTCTCATCACTGCCTCATCCTCAGTGCCTGAGTATTAGTCCTTGTTCTTTTTGGCTTTCGTCTGATCTACCTGCCTGTTCAGTCTGATCTACCTACCTGTTCAGTCTAATCTACCTGCCTATTCTTCCTGATGTACCCGCCTGTTCATCCTAATCTATCTTGCTGTTATACCCAGCATTTAAGTTCACGCACTTTCTTTCTCTTGAGACAATTTACAATTCTGTCATTCGCCGAGGGGAACTGGGCTCCCTGTCGTCTTGTCGCCCCTCAGCCTCGGTTTTGCAATTCTTGGCTCACACTCCTGCTTTATAAACCATCTTAACACCTTGATCACTGTGGCACGAGCCTTGGGTACGATGGATTGCCCTTCGGGGCCAGCTCGAGCCACCATCCCCGAAGTCAGTACCTTCATGCTCAAGGATTCTACTCTCGCTCGCATTCGAGGGTCGCAACAGCGTTCTTAAAGAGTTAGGGCCTCTCGCTACCAGTACTTTTATCCCTGAAGTTACAAATAATCTCGTATTCCAGTCTCTCTTCCTGCATAGTCACAATTTCTATGGCCTTTCATTTGTGTGCATACTAATTTCTTCCCAGAACCCTTTCACTATCTTTTGCAGTTTTTTTTTAGCTGCATTTTTTCAGACTAGCGCTTGCATAAGCTCCTTTCCTCTTGGCAAATTATTCCTTTGTATCCCTCTTCTCGCCCCATCCTCTTCGACACTTAAGAATATTCTTTCTAAACCGAGCGTTTTCTTCTCAGTGTCCACACACCTAAGACCTCATAAGGCGAGTCATTTTTAAACGAAATCCCGTCAAATGGCTGTGCCCTGTGCTTAAACGACTTTTAAAAACATTCTGTTATCACCAGCTTTGTTATATCTCTTGATCGAAACCCTTCACCTTGTTCATTTTCCTCTATATTCTATGTTAATGTTGCCATCACGGTTTACAATTCCATCCTGAGGTCAGAGGTATTAGTTGCACAGTGCCGTTCGGTATGCACGAATACTCTAGTGCTCATTTGGAATATCATGCCATGCGCATCCCTCAGTTTCTGCTATTAACCTCACGGCTCATTTTCCAGTACACAGTCCCATGCCACGGAGAGTACTAAACTCTCAAATTTGTTCATCAGGGATCTATTACCATCGCTGCTCCTCCACCCGCGTCCACACACACCCGTCGTAAGCATTGCTCCTGCGTTTACCACCTAATGGTACAACACCTCGCCACCACCACTGACGGCCAGACCCAACACCCTCTGCCCTCCAGCAGCAGCCTTCTTGCGCTGACATCCGACCGGTAATACTGGGGAATATTGTGCCTTACTTGATTCTCTCTCTCTCTCTCTCTCTCTCTCTCTCTCTCTCTCTCTCTCTCTCTCTCTCTCTCTCTCTCTCTCCCCTCCTGTGCCGGCTGCTTATACACGTCACTGTGATATTGTTGTCATGGATTATATTGCTGCTCTCTGGACTTTAGTGATAAGCATAATGGAGAAATATTTACAGCAACACATGTAACATATTTCATGATTTATCACCCTTATTATTAGTACAGTTATCATTATTATGATTATTGTCAGTACTATGATTATTATTATTATTGTTATTATTATTATTAGTAGTAGTAGTAGTAGTATTAGTATTAGTATTATTATTATTATCATTATTATAGTTGTAATGATGATAATGGTCGTAAGACTGCTAGTAACACTAGCACTAGAAGCCAGTAGAGTGGTGGTCGTAATAATAGTGGCACGTGTTACTGGTCGTGGTGGTTTTGGTGGTGGCGGTGCTGCTGTCGTCTTTAGCACTAATTACCGGAGGGAGAGGGGGAGCGCTGGGGGTGTGATTTAGGAGGGACTAGGGTCAAGGGAAATGTCGCGACGCCCAAGATGGAGGACGATGACTTACCGCTCTTATACACCGTTGTTGTGAGGACGCTGCTGCAGTAGGCTACGGGGTGTGGGAGAGGGGATAGCTGTTGTAGGAGGGAGGGAGGGAGAGGAAAGGGGAAGATTTAACACGGGGGAAGTGCCATAGGAGGTTTGCTGCTGGAGAGAATTACTGCCGTAGGGAAGGGGTATGTTGCAAGGGAATGGCTTATGGAAATGATAATGTGGAGGAGGGTGGGTCGCAGAGGCCTATTGGACAGGGGAAGGGGGTGGGATCTTCTCTGGTGATCTACAGTTGTACCAAGAGGATGGAGTACTGAATGGAGATCTACACCTAGTCCTACAGGATTGAGGTGCTGTATAGGGTTCTAAAAGTGATTCCAGAAGATGGGATACCGCACAGAGCGCTACAAGTAGGCCTACAGGGATGGCGTGTAGACGGGTCGTTACAAGCTGGACTCCGGGATAGAGCGGCGTGCGAGGACCTACATGCTGTGTGAGGCATCATGGAGGGTCATACACGTACAGGCGATGCTACAACTCTCGGAGTATATTTCAGATCCTAATGGAAGTGAAACCTACGTATGTATATTTCAGGGAAGACTGTAGGAGAATCTGATGATTCAGGACGAATGGCTGACAAGAAAAGCATCAGTGTGGGAAGGACACATGAGGAGTATATGTAGAAATGACAGATAACCGTGATTCTGATAGTGGCGAGTTCATCAGCTGGAGGACAGTAACAGTGTCCTGAGGGGGTCTTGAGTTTTATTTGAGGTAAACACCAGGATAGTACAGCAGAGGGTGTGGCTCCAGTGGTACAGGGATTAGTGTAAGGAGCTGCCTTAGAAGGTGAGGGACATACAGGGTGTGGCTGCTGTGGTGCAGGGGTTGTGGTCTGTGAACAGGAGAGGACGTCTACCACAACCTCCTCCTCCTCCTCCTCCAGCCCTGTGTTGTTTACCTCAGGCGAACCACACGCCACCATCCCGGGTAACAATTATGTCAAATTATTATAGAATAAGTTTATACGCCGCACGCAAAATGGAGGAGTTGGTTAGGGTTCTATGCACGAGAGGCCAGTGAGGGATATGGTGGAGGGGGAGAATTAGCAGTGCTTTTTCCGGTCACCAGAAACAAAAGTCATCCCCCCCCCCCCCCCCATCACGAAAATGCCTCCAGTCTAAATCTCCCTCCATCTAACACCCCCTGTGTAAACGGTCGAGGGGAGAAGAAAAAAAAAAGGTTCAGTTTAACAGCATTTACTATTAATTGCTCTCACTAATGACAGGAAAAAGAGGTGATCATCATCGTTATGGAAGTCGGGATAATGTGTTGGTTAAAACCGGTTCTCGCCGCCCCACCCAATCCCCTCCCCCCTCCCTTCCCCCTTGTCCTCACTGTGTCTGAAGTAAGAGAAAGATTTCACTTCTTTATGGTCTGACCACGTCTTGGGGTGTGGGCATTGTTGGTTCTCCTGAGAGAGAGAGGGGGAGAAAGAGAGAGAGAGAGAGAGAGAGAGAGAGAGAGAGAGAGAGAGAGAGAGAGAGAGAGAGAGAGAGAGAGTACATTTATAGCTGTCTTTATATATATATATATATATATATATATATATTTTTTTTTTTTTTTTTTTTATACTTTGTCGCTGTCTCCCGCGTATTGCGAGGTAGCGCAAGGAAACAGACGAAAGAAATGGCCCAACCCCCCCCATACACATGTACATACACACGTCCACACACACAAATATACATACCTACACAGCTTTCCATGGTTTACCCCGGACGCTTCACATGCCTTGATTCAATCCACTGACAGCACGTCAACCCCTGTATACCACATCGCTCCAATTCACTCTATTCCTTGCCCTCCTTTCACCCTCCTGCATGTTCAGGCCCCGATCACACAAAATCTTTTTCACTCCATCTTTCCACCTCCAATTTGGTCTCCCTCTTCTCCTCGTTCCCTCCACCTCCGACACATATATCCTCTTGGTCAATCTTTCCTCACTCATTCTCTCCATGTGCCCAAACCATTTTAAAACACTCTCTTCTGCTCTCTCAACCACGCTCTTTTTATTTCCACACATCTCTCTTACCCTTACGTTACTTACTCGATCAAACCACCTCACACCACACATTGTCCTCAAACATCTCATTTCCAGCACATCCATCCTCCTGCGCACAACTCTATCCATAGCCCACGCCTCGCAACCATACAACATTGTTGGAACTACTATTCCTTCAAACATACCCATTTTTGCTTTCCGGGATATGTCCGACCTTCTTTTGAAGGCCTCCAAAGTTTACGGGGGGACCGTCCCGCCCCATGATCCACTTCCGTTCAGGTTCGCATCGAGAAGGATCCACTTCCAAATCGGGAAACACTTAGAGGTTCTCTTTTCACCATTCAAACTCAGCCTCGAATTGGCTTGTCCCTCAGCCCTATGTACTAATAAATGTTTGTGAGCATTTAGCTCTGTACTTCTTCCATGCAACAGGTTAAGGCTCCGTCGACTCTTCTGCAGTTCATATCATAATCCGCCACGGCTGAATGAAGACAACAACTGACTCACTTGAGGGCTTATAGGTTCACAAAGTATTCAAATGCGCATCTTTCCAAGACTCTACATTTACCTCCAGAGACCATGCTAAACGATTACAACACATGGAGACATCACAGCAGCCCGTGCCGCAAACACTTCTTAGGCATAGAGAGGTGCAAAGCGTGAAAAAAAGGTGAAATATTGGCTAATGGAAGCTACATACATTTATATAGGAGAAGAATAAGAGTTCTGAATGAGGAAATGGGTACGTAAGACAAGGACAAATGGGAACTTCAGTGAGGGTGAAAGGGAGAGGATAAAAGTAATGGTACAGGTAAGGGATTGGATGATGGTATTTAATAGTTGGAGGTGTCTGTGCAGTCCTGAGGGGCAGATTTATTTGGGTAAATTCGGGTAGTCGAGAGGGTGTGGCCAGTGGGTTAGGGAATATTTGAGGAAGCATGAGAAGTGAGGGTAAAAGTTTGCGGAGTGAGAGCAGGGCTAGGGCAGGTATGGATGGTATTGCATGCAACTTCTTAAACTCCTCAGCGGTGCTGTTTTGACTGTGGAGAATCCATACGGTAAATTATATCATGTGAGGTGCCTAGGTATTAGCGCGCACGAATGAGTGCTTAGTCATGCAAAGGCCAAAGGGGATAGAGTGAGGGTGCAGAATTAGAGTATAGTTTTTGCAGTTACCTGTAAAATAAGTGACGTACTTGATAGATGCTCCAGTCTAACATCCATCTGGAAACCCTGTGCAGATGGTTCAGAGGGAAAGAAAAAGGTGGAAAGGTGTTTGCTTTGAAAATGTATGTGAAATACTTAGAAAGCAAATGGATTTGTATAGCATTATCATCGTGATGGAAGTGGAAATTGATATATATATATTATATATATATATATATATATATATATATATATATGTGTGTGTGTATGTATTTGTTACGTAACTGATGCCTGTCATTTGGTTTGAAGGATTGTATACCATAGATATTAGTTAGATTTGGGATCGTATGCTCTATAGTGTGACCTTGATTAGATTTGGTTTTGGATTATATAACCTTAATCGTGGCCCCAATTAATTTAGGTTCAGGATCGTAACCTCTATATTGTGCTCTTGATAATATTAGATTTAGGACTTTATTGTATTAGGCTTGGATCGTTTAATCTATTATTCAACTTTGATTACATTAGGTTTATGATTGTGTGCTCAATACTGTAGGTTAATCATATTAGGTCAGGTATATACATTCCACTTTATGAGCCTGATTATGTAATGTATTAATCAATAAGTCTGAAGGAATTTAGAATGGCGTCTGTTATGTATTCCTTGTCTTTCCCTTTGTATATAGAGTGTATCTATACCATGTACGGAATTCTGGAGTGTAATTGAACTGTATGTAGGTTCTAGAATGTATGTAGACTGTATAATGACCCCTAGATTTATTCTAGACTATACATATCTTCCAGAATGTATCTGGACTATACATGGCTTCTAGATTGTATCTAAATTACGTAGTACTCTTAAAGTATTTTCACATACATATTTCAGTTTTCAATGATTATCTGGCCTCTATAAAGTTTCAGGAAAGAGCAACCGAAATGTATGTTAAATCTGAATATCAGGCCACGTTTTTCCTTTTATTGTAGGTATATATAAAAGGAAAATACAACTTCCACACCTCCTCCCCCACTCCTCCCCGGTCCTTCGTCAGGCAATCCCACAGGATCAGCACCGGTGTGTGTCCTGTGTTGCTTAACACTTTCTGTTATGTGGTGGCACGGTGTCTTCAGGGTGATAGTGTTTTTTTCCCTCCTTCCAGCTGTTCATTTTCCAAAGTGCAGCCACGCGGAAGGTGTTTTATTGCCTCGCGATTAAGAAGAAAAATCCAGAACCACTTCCACTAAATAATGAAAAAGGAGCTGTTCTAACGGTACTTTGAAGTGAAGAAAAAAAATTTTTGCAGCTCTTCCTCACCTGTTGTGAAATGGTTGTCATTGTCACTGCTAGAGAGGAGACTTGTTATCAGTCGCACCATTAAAAGACTGAACTGTTTGTTACTCTGGATTGGGTTGTGCCACCGCGCATTAACGAGGATTACGTTATATAGAGATATTCGGGTCGTTGGTCATATGGGCTGGAGGCCTATCAACCTCCTGTGTCATTAAAGCCATCGACGTCAAGGTATAACCACACAGTCGAAAGATATTGAACTCTTTCTTCAGGTGTTCAAGATGATTCGAATTCCATATAGGATCTGGCAGTAACTATGGCCTGAATATCGATCGCTACACTTGAGTTTTATAACGTTATCGCGGCGTGTCGTATGACCTCGTCATTGCCATAATTCGAAAGAAAAAAAATCTAAGGTTCCCAGGCATTTGACATGGGGCATGGTCATCAAGGAATATCAGGAACATAAATTGGAAAAAGAAAAAAGCAGGAACTTGGGAAAAAAGAGAAGAGAAAACTTGCTCTTTGCCCTGGATCCAGTTAAGCGAATGGGTTGTGATGATCCCCACGCTTTATAAAATATGGAAACCGTTGGTAGCGACCATAACATCCTCCACGGTCTGAGTATGTATGGAACGTTGATATTCATTGAGAACCGGTGCTGAGGTGCGGTCTTAGGATGCTTCCACATATCGTATCAATGTACTGCCTTCCAGTGGCCAGCATTTCATCCGGTGGCCACATAACTCGTTCTGGTGATCGTACCGCAGAAAGAGATGAGGAGGCTCCGTGATGCCGGGAATATTAACGCCTTTCAAAGGCCTTAATTCCTTAGATTTAGATCTTAAAGTGTTGACACGGGAATTGAGAGATACACCCGCAAGATTGCAGGTTTTTGAGAACTTTCATATCGTATGATATATAAACTTTTGTATACTTCTATACACGGTGTTGATACACTTCATATCTTCATTACTTTATAAAACCACAATGATTTTCGTATATGCAAAATAATGCTTCTATCTCCCTTAGTAAAGTTCGGCCATTTAAGTTACTTTTGAACGATACCTTACGATCATTGAACACGACGATGCGATCCTGGATGTGATTTGCCCATCCACCTGACCTCAAGGGATCAGACCAGTGGTCGCACCTTCAACTCCAAGGTCCTGACCCTCTTGTAAAAGGGGTTAACACACACACACACACACACACACACACACACACACACGCACAGACCGCTCAAATCTGTGTAAATCAGTAGAGGGAGTTATTCGTGTGCTGAGTCACGTCGGAAACCAATAGAAGTCGAGAGGTACAATAACAGTTTGTCTGGTGGTGTCTGAAGCAGTCTTAAAGTATCGTTTGTTTTGCTCTCGCTCTATCCCCCACCTCCTCCCCCCGCCTCTTGAACCACTGGACCAATACACAAAGAAAATCCGACGTTTTTTTATGTTTATTTCGTCGTCCGCGGGGAAGAAGAAGAGGAAGAAAAAAAGGGGAAAGAAAATGGGCACTGGGTTCACGTGTTGTAGTATTCCCCGAGACTCGAAACTGATCTGTTTGACTGGTGGTGCTCAAGGGAGGACGCCCGTGGAGAAGAAGAAGAAGAAAAGGGAAAGAAAATGGGCACTGGGTTCACGTGTTGTAGGATTCTTCAAAGCTTGAAACTGTTCTGGTTCGAGGTATCGTGAACCATATTCGTAGGTTTCCGTGGTCTGTGGTGGGACTACTGTAATCAACATACCATCAAACGTATATTTTTTTTTCTACATAGTGACCAACGTGGCAAGGGCAGTACATGCCCTAGTCTAGGGCATCTCAGGGTGAAGGGCAACGAGGTCAGAAAAAAAAAGACATTAGGTGACAGAGACCTCGTCAGGGGTTCGTAAGCCTGACTGTTAAAGGGAGGAAGATTATCTGAAGAAGGAAGGAAGATTATCTGAAGAAGGAAGGAAGATTATCTGAAGAAGGAAGGAAGATTATCTGAAGAAGGAAGGAAGATTATCTGAAGAAGGGAGGAAGATTATCTGAAGAAGGGAAGAAGATTATCTGAAGAAGGGAAGAAGATTATCTGAAGAAGGGAAGAAGATTATCTGAAGAAGGGAAGAAGATTATCTGAAGAAGGGAAGAAGATTATCTGAAGAAGGGAAGAAGATTATCTGAAGAAGGGAGGAAGATTATCTGAAGAAGGGAAGATGAGAGAAGAGAGATTCATACCCGCAGCTTTGCTGTTCGAGTGAAGGAAGATATCATAACGGTACATTATCGTGTGTGTCTGGTTTCCCAAAAAGAAACTATGGGAAGCAGCAGACAGAAATCCAAGCCTTAGCGTCAGGAACACGTGCAGACAGCTTATGAAAGCAGTGGCTAAAATAGGATACTTTTAGAAAAGGGAGAGTACAGCAACACAGGCGATACATTCTGTAGCCGGGGGAACACAGAGTGAGAGAGAGAGAGAGAGAGAGAGAGAGAGAGAGAGAGAGAGAGAGAGAGAGAGAGAGAGAGAGAGAGAGAGAACTATTATCGTGTCGAATTATGAGACAATAAATGAGCACAAATGGGTAACAAAGTTAACCAAACGCACCATTCAGAGAGGGAGAATTCGTCAGACCTACAACCAGCAAGCAGGTTAGTCCATGACTCCCACACACCTTCCCTTTACCCACCCAGACACAGACAGAGGCCCAGATCCTTTGGGGGGGACAAGAATCCTCTGATGCCAGCCAGCCAGCCAGCCAGCCAGCCTCGCAACTCACGCTGGTGCCGAGGGAATATTCAATACAGACGTGAACTATGACTGCTAATGAGCGCTGGGAGAAGGGACCAGCCAGCCACCACCACCACCGGCGCTGCCCTCTTCTGTCAGATCTGTGGTGGGAGGAGGGAAGGCCCAAGAGAATGTACCTTTGCACTGTGATATGTGGAGGGTACAGGCTCTCTCTCTCTCTCTCTCTCTCTCTCTCTCTCTCTCTCTCTCTCTCTCTCTCTCTCTCTCTCCGTAGGTACTTGTAGTTAGGTACTGTCTTAGCTTCCTTCTGTCTCTCTCCCTACCTTCAACTATCTATCTCACTGTTTTTCCCCTATTTCAATTTCATATTTTTATTTTTCTCCTCCTCGCCCTTTCCTAACCTTCCTCTTCCCTGCCTTTCTCCCTCACCTTCTTTCTTTCTCTCTATTCTATTTTCCTCCTCCTCCTTTTGTCTTTGCACATCTCTGTCGCCTTCTTCATTACTTAATCCTCTCCCTATTTCACTTTTCCTCACCTCACACTACAAGAGCTGTTGCTCACCTCTCACCCTGCTTGCATCGACGGTTGAGCCCTTGGTGTTTAGCAGACGTTCTTATAAAGTGTCTTAATTTGTAATGGTGAGGACTGAGAGAGGGGTACGTCCACACGGTAATCAACACAGTGCTTTATAGGATGAGTTAAGAGGTGATGTAACTCAAGGGCATGATGCTCCTGATAGAGTAGGATCAAGATATGAAGTTGAGACAAGGTGGGAGGATGTCAAGAGTCCCGGAGCGCTGGTGTTGGTGCAGATGGTGAGGCAAGAGTCTCGTAGGAGAGGTGGTTATTGCCTAGGCATCATGGTGCAGTTACAGGTGAGGTGGCGTGCCAGGTCCCCGATGCTCTAGAGCAGAAGGGAAGGAGAGTTTCTGAGGTTCACGTAGCTTTGTTGCCGGTGCGGCAGATGGGAGGTGTTGGTTCCGTAGTTCAGAGAGTATGTTGCTGTTGTCAGGTCTGTGCCGCAGGGGTAGAGGCGTCGATGAGATCCTTTAGGAACTGCAGTAGAGTATGGAACCCAAGATGTCACACGAAGTTCCTGCAGGAGGAAACCAAGGGAGGTGAGGCACCACAGAACCCCTGGTAGAGGACCAAGGCTCTCGCTCCCCGTATGTCAGGGGCTAAGTTACCGACTGTTTCACTCATCCACTGGTATTTATGAGGCGGTCGGGTCGGCCACGTCGATATCGTTAATTGTACGTGCATTGCCACCAAGCCCGTTGTTGCTGGTCCACTTGGGGTTTAAGAGGAGGTCAGATGAGGTCATACCTCGTTACTGTCGGTTATTACAATGTCTCAGGTGTTCACATTGGAGTGTGATGTCATCATCCAGCACTCGACATGTGTCATGTCGTGGCTGACGACCCCCACAGATGTATGTCGTTCCTCTTCTCACCTGTCAGGTGAGTAGGCTGCGAGTGGTGGGTCAGGGAACGTGACGGGGAAAAGATGGAAGGAAAGGAGGGAGAGGAATCTGGGAGCTGAGGATAAATTTAGGGGAGGAGGGAGAAGCTATGTAAGGAGTGGGTAGGAGGAGTGAGGACAGAGTTGAGAGAGGCGTAAGAAAATGGTAGAAAGGAAGAGTTAAGGATGATAGACAATGAGCAAGTTTTGGGCAAGGTAAAGTGATGTAATGACAAAAAGGTGACAAGGAAGGCAATATTCAGGAGGAGAATAAATAAGGCGCCGGGAGGAATTGAAAATTCATTAGGAATGGATTGTAATGAGGCGAGAGAAAATGGTGAGAGTAAAAGAGACCATTAAGAAATGATGGAGATGGAGAAGAGAAGTTTGGTTGAGGATGAAAATTGAAGGGATGGAGCAACATAATGGGAATGCGTAGGTGCATCTTGGGGAGAGTGTCTGCAACTGGGATAGACAGTAGATCCATCTGGGGTGATAGTAGCTGCAGCTGGGAGAGAGAGAGAGAGAGAGAGAGAGAGAGAGAGAGAGAGAGAGAGAGAGAGAGAGAGAGAGAGAGAGAGAGAGATGCAACAAACGGACACTGGTAACGGTAGCTGGGGGGAGAGAGCTGCAGTGGAGGAGAGGATAGAAGCAGATGGGAGGGAGTAGCTGCAGTTTGGGGAGATGGAAATTGGAGCAAGATAAATCTAATGGCTTGGGTGGGTGGGGCGAAGTTCTGAGAGAAAACCGATTTCTTTCCTGGTTATTTCATTTTCATTCCCCGGCGTTACTGCTCTGCGTCTCATTACTGCTTCTTTATAGTAGTCTTTTGTTTAGGAAGTGGTAATGATTGTTGCTTGCTTGTGGGTGTGTGTGTGTGTGTGTGTGTGTGTGTGTGTGTGTGTGTGTGTGTTTGTCCTTACACTAATGAGGGCCTGACTGATGGTGTGTGTGTGTGTGTGTGTGTGTGTGTGTGTGATTACTATTTGCATGTTACGCTGAGAGAGTTTTACGCTCGTATTCCTCCGCCTCTTAACCTTTCATGTATGTACCGTGCCTTTGCATTCCTCTGTGGGTACATGCACACGTGCTTCAGCCTGAGCCAGGTACCCATTTATCGTCCAGCTCTGAGAGGAGGATGAACAGTTGGGTTCGCAGTGGACCCACTGCCACTCCCTGGATTCGAACCCGGGTGGACCTGTACGTGAATCGTGGGTAGAGATGTTGTTCGTGAGTATGTGCTTGCATGTGTATGTATATGTGATCACACTCGTAAGTTTTGACGCGGTCATTCGTGTTTGTGTGTTTTCAGTGTCAAAACAGTAGGCGAATGAGGTACTGGGGGGGCAGTGAGCTTATACATATAGTGACGTTGTAATGAAATTGGGATATGCACAGTTGAATGTGGACATTGGTGAACATGAGGAGATACAGAGTTCAAGTTGGACGCAAGAACTTCGATTTAACTTTTCCGTGTAAAGTTTGAAGTAAATAAGAACTGTAATAGCGTTGAAGCCCTTGTTTGCTATACTCTGTTGGATTTGATGTACCTGAACCGATAGGCTTTTGTTTTTCTTCATCCACTCGTTGTATAAGGAGAAGCAGTATACACGTATGCTTTGCCATCCAGAATGTCTCCATCTTAATCTTTCTAGACGTATAGTTTGGTTTGGTTTCTCATGCTTATGTACTTCGTAGTGTGGAAACCTGGTTATCATAACCGAACTGACGAAGTCATTGGTCGCTCCACCTTTGCCAGCAGAACATATCGCACCAATTTTTTTTTTTTGATTTCCTTCGATATCAAAGCTTAGCTGCTGGAACGCACCGTAACGTCTACGTATATGACGAGCTTTCGTCGCCGCAGCTTAGGCTGGTGAAACGCAGCTCATTAAACTCTTTGTGGTACAAGCTTCTGTCACCTCAGGTCTCGCCACCGCAGCTTAACTGGTGAATCGTAACGCAACATGTGGGTCATACGAGCTCTACTTGTATCGTTTATAAAGGGAACACCAGAGAACTGTGACCACCACGTATGTAAAGACCATGTTACAGATGGTAGCAGTAACGTAAACTGACATTGGATTAGACGCAAGGTCTCTGGAGGTTTAAAAGTACAAACACCTGCACTGTATAAACCTGTAAGGACAAAAAGTAGACATGCTAAGAAATTCAAGGAATTCCTCTTCAAGGAGAATCACCCTATGTCAGTCGACGAGATAGGTCCAGGTGACAGAAAGAAAGAGAGTATTGTCGGTCCTCCAGCAGGCGAGGTCCTCTTACGGAAATACATTTTTTTTTTTTCTTTTAGGAGGATGAACAACACCTTGAGTTTTATAAGATCCAGGTCCAGTAGATATTAAGAAGCTGTCATCCGTCCTCCCTCTCTCCCTCTCCTAAGAGGCCATGAAGGGTGCCAGAGCCGTAAACCAGAGATAATCAGAAAATTTCTGGCACGGCGGATGGCACATCCCTCAGGTCGTGGAATGTCTTGCTAGGGTCGTGAAGTGTCATGGCGGGGCATCTGAGAAGGATGTTACAGTGCTGGAGTGCGGTGCTTCCCCCTCCGCTGCAGGGTAGGATGGTGGGTGGTGGAGCGGGTGAAGAAGGGAGGGGAAAAAGGTTCAGGTGAAAAAGGGAAAGGTAAGAGTGGTAAGGGGGAAGGTGAGGAGGGAAAAGGGGGTAGGGCATTTAAAGGGGCAGGTGAGTAGAGGAGGATCAGGTAGAAGGAGAGAGAGAGAGAGAGAGAGAGAGAGAGAGAGAGAGAGAGAGAGAGAGAGAGAGAGAGAGAGAGAGAGGCGGGAGTTACGAGGACACAAACTAGCCATTCGTGTTGTTGCCCCTGTTGGCCGAGGTATGGCCAGATTACGCTGGCTCAGAAGGTGGGGGGAGAACCGTCGCCTTAACACGGTCGTCGTGCCAACACACCCATCCTGTCACTCCCCAGCCTGACACACTTGTGTGCTGCTCTTGATGCTCTGGTTTTACAGAGCTGGTTGCGAGTGTGCAAAGCTCGTCTTGTGGTTTACAAATGGTCGAGTTTTGTGTGCAAACATACCCAATGCTGGCCCGACCCCGGGTGAGCCCGTGCTGAATCATGGTCAGTAACGCTAACCACTATATAGCGAAGGCTCGTGTGCGTGTTTGTGTGCGTGTGTTTGCCAGCCTCCATGTGTAACACTAATGAATAAACTACTTTCCTTGTTCCTCAGGCGTTCATTGGAAGTTAAACTGCCCAGAGATAGTCATGTGGTTAGTGAGTCTGATGATTCCCAGTTTGAAAAATATAATTGTTCATTCTGACTGTTCGTAATTGTAGTAGTAGCAGTCGAAGTAGTAGTAATGGCAGTAGTAATAGTAACATTAGTAAAAGTAGTAATAGTAGTAGTAATAGTGGTAGGAATAGTAGTAATAGTGGTGGTAGGGGCTGGAAATCCTCCCCTCTTGTTTTTTTTATTTTTCCCAAAGAAGGAACAGAGAAAGGGGCCAGATGAGGATATTCCCTCAAAGGCCCAGTCCTCTGTTCTTAACGCTACCTCGCTAATGCGGGAAATGGCGAATAGTATGAAAGAAAGAAAGAAAGTAGTAGCAGGAGTGTTTTTTGTTTTTTTTTCATAGATATGAACATTTACCTCCCCACTTGCAAGGCTTCGTCAAGAGCAAGCGAGGCGGAATTCCTAACATCCTGTTCAGCGCGTGAATAATATTTAGATGTCGGTGATTATTATTATCTTTTTCTGTTGTGTAACCTGCGGTTTTCTCCACGCAACTCGCTGCAGAGGAGAGAGTCACCATATGGGTTCGCTCCTGAGGGTGCTGTGGTCCTTGACACGAACAGGTAAACAGGTGACTGGTTATCGGCCAAACTCACACTATATGTACAATGAGTAATGATGGCTGAGGCTGATTACATTCATGGGACAAAAGGCATTTCTTGTATCTTCCCTGATGTGATTATCACACGAAAGTGCACTTGGGAACTTACCGTGTTTCATTTCCCCGTGGACTCGTAGCAGAAAAAAAAAATATATATATATATATATATATATATATATATATATATATATATATATATATATATATATATACACCTGTATGTAGTTTGCATATATGCATATACGTGTTTGTGTGTAAATATGTAGGTTTTAAGTAAAACACATTACATATACAGCAGTCTCAGCTACATAATCAATACTGTCACACTGTTTAATTAATTTTAAAAAGCAGCCTGGCGTATATGTCGGACTACAAAACATTCACACCTATTTACAAATGGAATTTAATAGTTTAGACAACTATGCAGTCTTTTGTGTTATGATACATGACGTAATGAACTGGTATATCAACTTGAAAATTCGGTGGAAGAATGGTTTTAAGTGGACTTACAAGTATGGAATTTCTCTCTCTCTCTCTCTCTCTCTCTCTCTCTCTCTCTCTCTCTCTCTCTCTCTCTCTCTCTCTCTCTCTCTCACACAACGCCGCCGAAATTTCCTGGTGTGCCTTTTCATGGTGTCAAAAGGCGAACCCCCCCCCCCCCCCCCTCTTTATGACAGTGGTGTATAGGTTCCATTTTCCTTAACCTTCGTTGACAGCATGTAATAACCTTTTATCTCTATGATTACTTGACAGCTTGTACTGACTTTAGAACTTGTACGATAGGGTCTTGGGTACCCTCCATAATACGCCTTCGTGTTCTCTATCTGTTCTTTGTTCGTAGCCCTGCATAACAGTCCTTCATACACCCCGCTTTCCTGAATCTTCACGATTGGTCATCGTGTACTATTATCTGATTAATGTAAGTGTTTCGTAAGGTTTCGAATACTTCTTTGGTTAATGTTTATGACACTCGTATATCACACGATTCATTTTTTTTTTTCATAAGCCTTTGTTATAAGTCTAACCTTACAGGTCTTAATCAGGCCACCTCTTTAGTAAGATAGGTT